>NC_139591.1:16609558-16819558 GCF_946808225.1 Silurus aristotelis
ACAAAAGTGAGTACACCCCTCACATTTCAGAGACCATTTTATCATATGTTCTCAAAGGACAATATTATAGAAATGAAACTTGGCACTCATGCAGCCCCAGACCACAATGCTACCACCACCATGCTTGACTGAAAGCAAGACACAGTTTTCTATGTATTTCTCACCAGGGCGTCGCCACACATGATGGACACCATCTGAGCCAAACAGGTTTATCAGACCATAGGACATGGTTCCAGTAATTCAAGCTTTCTTGTGAGCCAGCTTCAGAAGAGTCTTCCTTCTGGGATGACGGCCATGCAAACCGACTCTAAAGCAATGCTGGCAACACTCATGCGTTACTGATCTTTTTACAGCCTCAACCACTTTTGTGAAGAGCAAAAATTCTAATTCTCAAATCCTCAGAGAGTTCTTTACCATGTTGAACATCTAGTGGTCAGACAAAAACAAGAACATGATGAATAAGACATGTGGCTTTGCATGGTTACATGACGTACAGCTGTTATCACTTTTGTTGCCAGCTATTTAGACAATGATGGCTGTATTTTGAGTTATTTTCATAGGGCAGTAAATCTGTACTGCTAAACAAGCTACATATTGACTAATCTGAAATATATCCAAGTTTCAATTCTATAGTATTGTCCTTCAAAAGATCTACCAAAATGGTTGTTGAAATGTGAGAGGTGTACTCATTTTTGTGAGATATTGTATATCTCCTTGTTCTTTTTGAACTACACTAGAATCCAACACCCCACCACCTACTGTTTAATGAGTTTAATGAGCTTCTCTTACTTGAGTACATTTTTAAACCAGTAACTTTACTTGTACTCAAGTAAAATTTCATTACAATAACAATACTTTTACTTGAGTACAATATATTTTATTACTCTCTCCACCTCTGCAAAAGCATTACGGATATGACAAGACCAATCAGCAACTGCCGTTCCTAATAATAAGATGCCAAGTGTGCACACTCACCAAAAACCATGACGCTGAGATTTTTTTCTCCCCATTCTGATGTTTCATGTGAAGATAAAGCTCTTGACCAGTATCTGCATGATTATATGCACCATACCGCGGACATATGATTTTCTGATTGGATAATTACATGAAGGTGCAGGGGTACAGCTAGCTCTATTAAGTGCCTGATAAATGGTCCTTATTAGAAAACTCAGCGTTACAGTTAGACGTGGGTAAAAACCCTGCACAGACAGGAGGCCCATCACATGCAACCTAACGAAGACTGAATCGATAAGAAACTTTGTTAAAAGTTCTCTTAATTAATATTGAAATCATTTCCTAAAAGCAAAAACAAGTTACCGCTTTTCTCTGACGAATACGCGATGCTATTTTCTTACGAAGATTCAACCAGAGCAAGCAGACTTGTGTGCGTAGTTTAAATCATTAGGTTCCTGTGGCGATTATTTTTCCCCACATTAATGGTGACATTTTGGCCACTTTCTGACAATTTTCTTGAATTGCTTGCACACACAAAAACAGTGATTTTTTTTCTGCAAAATTCCTGTAGTCTTTAATCTCAGGTTAATCTGATTCTTTCAAGGTAAAAAAACAAACATTTATTTTCTCATTCATCCCACAAATAGCAACACTTATGCTCAACACTGATCCCCTCAAATGACCAAGCGACTGCCTCAGCATCATTCCCAGTCGGAGCCAATTTCCTGGTACAATGCAGGGGCTGAGTGTGGGCTGCCGGACCCTGGCATGTCTGCTGAACAGGTCAACATGGCCGGTGTCAAAACGGTGCACTCTAGGAGTGATTTTCTGGCTTGGTTAAACACAGGGGATATTATTTGGACCTGTGACAGCAGGGTGGGTTCAAACCATGGCAGATTCACCAATCAGAGAGCGCAGGGGGAAATGTAAGCGCTCCCTTGGTTAAGCCTCCTCATTTAGACCTGTCTATCTGTTTCAGTAGCTGTCTCTCTGTCCTGGCTCGGACCCCAACACTTCCTGGCTAGCCGGATAGTGTGAGCTCACTCGGCGCCTCCACACCTGCCCTATCTGGCTTTGGATCCTGTGATCTGCATTCGTTTTGGTTAATAGGTTGCATGGCGCTTGAGCGGCCCAACTCAGCAGCCATTAACGAATCCCATGCCTCTCTTCCGCTCCAACGCCAGCGTCTCCTCTCGCTCCCTGAGCTCAGGGTTTGTTTTGGATCGGTCGTTTGGTGGAGGAAGCGCTGGAACGGACGGGCAGAAAAATTCACCTTAATTAAAATGCTTTCGTCGGCCCGAGGGACGCGAGCGTATCGAAACTATCCAAAATAGCTTTGTGCTGCCGTTGGCATGGAAGAATGTTTGGAATTGGCAGGTGCGCGCGCTGAACCGGGCCGCGCTGAGTCAGCCTGAAACAACAGCAAAGAGGAAGAGAACGGAGCGGACTGGAATACCTAAACTAGTCATGCCTTAAATTGCACCTAACACAGATGCCTGTCTCGATTTCCTCCTGTAGAATATTGATAGAAGCATGGCTGAGATGCTAAACAAAATGTATATACTGTATATATATATTACTTGGCACCAGAATTAAGTGCATACACACAGCTGCTGTGTTTATTACTGACTGTCACTGATTTTCTTATATCGTGACTATAACAATAACATTTTTGTTTTTAAATGTTAAATCAATCCTAGTTTTGAAGAGAAAAAAACAGTTTTGGGTTTTTTTCTAAATGCGGACTATACAAATCTACACAGTTTTACACAAAAGGGTTTTGTTAATAATTCAGGGTTCCTGGACATCTCTACAGAATGTTTAAGGGTGCCCCAGAGGGACATACCAAAGGGTGTTAGATGGAAAATACGTGCTGCTTGTCATTTTTCTTGATTTAATTAAAATGAAATAGAAGGGCATTTAATAGAAGTAGAAGAAAATAAAAGTCTTTAAGGTTAAAGGGTGAACGCTAAATGGTTGTGGGATGAACAATATGCCGGACCCTCAGGGGAAAATGGTTTCCGGGTTTGTAAAACGCATCCTTAGAGCAGGACACAATTGGATTTAAAACTAGGATTTTTTTATTTTGCGTTTGTGTATACGATACCGGCAGCACTATAAATACAGAATGTGAACGTCTGACGGCGCTTTAACGATGCAACGCAGGAAACAGGAAGCAAAACAGGTTGTTTTTGTGTTTTTTAAAACCTTGGGACGGCATGGAGCGATAATCGTTTGTTTAAAATAAGCTCAACTAAACAGAGGTTCTGTCTGTCTTTGTTTTCCAAATCATTTAGTTTCAGGATTTTGTACAGGCAGATAGATCGACTCTTAGAACACCATACTCCAGGGATACATTGTTTACCTTTGCAGCCTGCAGCATTCTGGATAGTTAAAGAAATGCCTCCTTGTACCACTCCTACACACACACACACACACACACACACACACACACACACACACACACACACACACACAGATGTGTGGTGGTGTATGTACAGAAAATGAAGAATGAATCCTTGCCTTACACACAAATCCTCCTAATCTGAGGCAAGTTGTTGATACATCCACTCCTAAGAATTCTTTTCTCTCCCCTGATACACTTCCACAGGGAGAAGTGCCACACACACACACACACACACACACACACACACACACACACACACACACACACACACACACAGTTCTTCAACCTGCAGGTGTGTGCTGTCGTCACTGCCCACACCGTGCTTCAATACCTCAGAGGCTTCATTAGGGCACAGACAAGAACTCGTTCCTCCCATTCTCTCCTCTCTTTCTCTTTCACACATACACAGGAGAAATAGAGAAAAGGAGACCAGAGAGCAGAGTAACACAAGGGCATTTCCTAATGTCGTTTTATAAGTACAGAGTGTTGGAGGCGGCCGTCCCGAGAGACACTGGAAGGTGTTTTTTTTTACCTGGATGTGTGACAGAGGCTTTCCGTAAAGGTGCAGTCGTATCTCGCTGTTTACGGAGTCATGCTCTCTCTCTCTCTCTCTCTCTCTCTCTCTCTCTCTCTCTCTCTCTCTCGTTTCTTTCTCTCACAAACACACACACAAGCTCAAGATTGGTTTCCGCTCTTTTTTAGATGTTGTCAGCAAGGCACACACTGCCCGCTTTAAGCAGATGCTCCCAAAGTTAGTTGCAAACCTTTGCAAAAACTTTGTTGGAAACAGATGTGCCGTTCTAGAGTGTGTGTGTGTGTGTGTGTGTGTGGGTGTGTGTGTGTGTGTGTGTGTGTGTGTGTGTGTGTGTGTGTGTGTGTGTGTGTGTGTGTGTGTGAAAGAGAGAGAGTGTCCATCCTTCTGAGATCTGCATCTCGTTATCCAGGATCTAGTTATTATGGAAAGTCTGATATGATTTGATATATTGTACAAACAATTTGAAATTAAATCACACTAAATTGAAAAAGAGGAACAGGACTGAGAGATACAGGCCACGCCCATTTCGACTCTCCAGGCTTCAAGGTCACAATTTTCTCACACTAACCAACATGCACCACCTTCATTGTGACCGAAACAGAAGGTGTGCCCAGTTCACTTTAACACAATGACAAAGGCCACACGTTCGAGCGATTACTTCTAATCGCTTATGTGAATGTGTGATGATACACGTTGATGAAATCCTTTGCAGGGATATTGTACGATCTGTTACACCTAAGTGTCTTCCTATTTAATGAAAACCACCTTCCGTTCACACGCATGTTTGGGTTTTCTCACACTGTGGACAGTCCAGAAGCTAATGTGCCAACTCTGTAGTTTAGGATTATACTCTGCACGTTAGTAATAAGTCGCTAAAGTGTTTTGCAGAAAATACACATAATGTAATGTTATAAGACTAACTATTTTCTTCTCCTTCTCTTGGCTTCTCCCATTAGGGGTCGCCACAGCGGATCATCAGTCTCCACGCCACTCTGTCCTCTACATCTGCCTCTTTCAAACCAACTACCTGCATGTCTTCCCTCACCACATCCATAAACCTCCTCCTTGGTCTTCCTCTTTTCCTCCTTCCTGGTGGCTCCATCCCCAGCATTCTCCTACCGATATACTCCATGTCCCTCCTCTACACATGTCAAAACCATCTCAATCGGTCCTCTCTCACCGTGTCCCCAAAACGTCCTACATGCGCTGTCCCTCTAATAAACTCATTTCTAATCTTGTCCATCGTCATCACTCCCAATGACAATTTCAACATCTTCAGCTCTGCTACCTCCAGCTCCACCTCCTGTCTTTTAGTCAATAAGACTGTAATTTTATACTTGGTCTATTCTGACCAAGAGTCATCTCTGTTTAGCTCATCCATAAAAGCTGAAGGTGTGTATGTGTGCGTTTCAGGGATCTCCATAACTGAGGCCAATGTGATTCGCATCTCGACGCATAGCCGACAGTACGGTACATTAAAGCTAAATATGAAGCCGATACAATTTACCCCGATTACAATGCAGTACGATCCGATTTGATTCAACACAATGCGATTCAATGCAATGCCATGCAATTGAAAAAAATGATGCTATGCAATTCAATATGATACAGATTGGTACAGACTCGAGATTATTACTTTGGTTCAGACAGACTCTCAAGACACGCCTTAGTCTCCGTAGTGTTGTGATACGCCGTATTCACGTAGCAGCAGCGGTGCTGAGAGAACGCTCTGGAGAAACAGTTCAGCGAGGAGAAATCGATCTACATACCAAATACTGGTCACAAATTATTGGTCACTTTCTATATGATAAAAGTATAGCGCATCTACAGTGCTAATAATTATATATAAATAAATCGTTTTTACCGACGAAAAATGTAAAAAAAAAAAAAACGATACAAATGCCAACTTGTAACCGATGCGCGCTTTTTTAAATCGATGCATCACATCGTTAACTTTTATGCCGGATCACTGATCCGAATTGGTGAATCTTACCATCCCTGCTGCGTTTCCTCGGCACAGGTTGAATGGTGACAATGTAATTTTGGATCACATTTGGCTGTCCACAGAAAGCCGTGCTGGAGAAGAGCCTGCCACTCAAAGAGCATTGGATCTCTCAAAATGGCGCTTTCACACATCACCTGTCAACCGGAGCCGTTCGTCCGAAACGTGTGCGCGCACACTCCACAAAGCGACGGGGGGAAATACCCACAGGCCGTATTTCATTTCCGCGGGCCCGCGGTCGCGTTTAAGGATTGTACCAGGAACAAGTTATTAAGGGCCCTTTCTTAGGTTAATACACATTTACCGGAGGGGAGTAAAAAAAAAAAAAATCCAATATATCCCAGCAAATGGGTCTTTTAGAGAGGATGATATTTTTAAAGGGCCGGATTCTGAAGGAGGAGGTGTGTCGAGGTGACGATGTCTTGCGCCAGCGCCTTTAGACGGAGTGTTAAATCTGAAAGCGGTGTGAATGACGGGCGTCTCATCTTCACACTGTTGACACAACAGGGACGAGGAAAATTGCTGCCGTCTGTCTGGAATTCCTCGCAACTGGATTTGATCTCGCAAACAAGTCGACTATTAAACAGGAGCGGTGAAAGGGGTTTCGGGAAAACACCCATCAGCAGAATGACAGAGGATGAAAAAAATGACATTTCATGGAGGATTAAAGGTTTTAACAGCCAGTATTCACATCCATACAACGTAAAACACTTACAGATGTTCCAATGAATCAACGTGACCCAAGTAAACAAATGATTGCGGTGAAGCAGTGTGGTAAAATGTAAAAAAAAAAAAAAGACCTGGTCTGTTGGAGAAGCGGTGAACGAAGTTGAGTTAAAGTAGAGATACACTTGGTAAAATATTACTTCAGTAAAAGTGCACATCACCATCCTTTATTACGGCAATAATGTCCTATTATTAAGACTCTTCGCTTAATCGACTCAGTTTATGTCAAAAGATTTTAAATGTTACTCTCAGCACAGCAATCTATTAATAGAATGATATTAATGAGTCAAACACGGATATCTATTTAAATAATCATGAGCCCAAATCCTCCTTTTCAAATACTTCAAGAAATTTGCATAAATAAGGCCACGGGTGTTGTGGTAAGTTCGAGTCAGGAGTTTCTTCCATCATTTATTCCTCTGAAAATGTTCTGCTTGCTGTTGAACCTACACTGAACTATAGATTGGTGATAAGTAGATACCACCAAGCGACATTTAAAACGAGTTTAAAACACTGCTCTCGCTTTACCCTGATTGGTGGCTTTCTGTGTGCTTGACCAGTAAAAGTTTTTTTGCAAAAAAAAAAATATATATATATATCCAAATGAACATACTTCAGTAAAGTACAGATACGCAAAGAAAAGCTACTTAAGTACAGCAACGAATTACATTTACTTCGTTACTGTCCATCGCTGTGCTGGAGGATGGTTAACCAGTACGTTGCTCTGCTCCCAGAAGCCTCACAGACCCACTGAGTGTATAAATGGCAAGGGAATATGAAATCTCTGCTCTAACAGGTCTTTCTTTCCCTTTACAGTAGCTCATCTCCTTCACTAGAGTCATTGTCTTCGAGGCTCTCTGACTGTTCTCTTATTAAAACTAGCTAAGTAGCTGAGTCAGAGCTGCAGCTCACGAAACCTGATTACGCTACTTCAGGAAATGCCTTAAATACACTGACGGAGGTTTGTCAGCATTACTGCACTATATGTAGTGCCTGTCCACCGTCAGAGTCTCAGCAACCGCCTCTAACCATCTATAAACTACTGTATTAGCTCAAAAGCCGGTCTTCCATCACCTCCTGAAGCCTCAAACGTATACAATTTCATGACCCGGTTCAAAGGCGAACCTTGTGACGAAGCCCCGGGGCAGACTTGCTGCGACAGGAGGAATAGAAGATGAAACGATGAATGGATGTTGTCAGACTCTCAAACTCTTCTCGTTCACGGATCCCTGCCGTCGCCCCCAACCCCTGCACTTTGTTCTCTTTACAGATTCTCAAACAATTTGATTTGTATCGCACTTTTAACAGCAGACAGTGTCACACAGCAGATATGCAAATCAGGATCGAGATTTAAATCTGCAATCAACAAGCCAAAGGTGAAAGTCGCAAGAAAAGAAAAAAGCGATGACAGGATGAAGAAACCTCTAGAGGAACCAGAATCAGGAGCAGTTTATTTTAAAGAGGTACATCTTGACCGTTCATCAAGTTCACCGAAATCCAGACTTCCTGCTGCTTTTCTTTGGTATGGATCTTGTCGCAAGACAATGAGAAGATAATCATTAAAAAGGAAAGAACGATCTAAAAAAAAAAAGAAAAAAATAAGGATTTTGACCATATATCATAAAAGCTGGTTAAAAAAAACATTGGCCTGTATCGAAGTAAAAGGAAGTTAGACAGCGTGTCTTTTTGTGGTTCAGACTACTCAAATCAGATATGCAAAAAAAGGAAAAAATAAAATCGGATTTGTCCGACCTGTCTGCACATAGCGACAGTGGTGAAGCATGCTGCGTGGATTTGTCCTCCCCCTCACTGTGGATAAAAGCGTGCGCTGAATGAATAAATAGAATGCGAGAAAGGCTTCGGCGCCTGCCGGAAGCCACGCGTACAACACCTCGCGTGCTTCATATGGCGCTGGAATGAACGGAAACGAAGGCTGACCATTAGGCAAATGGAAGACTCCTAAACACGGAAAGTGTGAGGTGTTGCATGGGCAATCCAATGTAAAGCTATGAAAATATTCACCTGTAACCAAAAGGATTTCGGATCAAAACCTCAGTCTGCCCAGGCTCCGGGCCTGCGCATGCCGCGTAACCATCGAGCCCGCTAACTACCTTTTCTGTCATGGAAGCAGCCCGAGCAAAACAAACATTACTTCCTGTACACACTCGCTTGTTTGTGTTCACCGAGGCAGGAAGTCAGGTCCAGCGACGCTAATGGACATCAACACTGGTTTTATTCGCTACGCCTGAACAGCTCGAACGTTGTTATTAAACACTAGCGCTTGGGCAGGTATGCTAAATGAAATGTTATGAAGTCTGGGAAGGCACGCTCGCCACCAGCCACGCAACCCCCTGTGCCATTTACAGAATCTTAATGCTCACAAAATGTCAGGCGCGATATCAGATTACCGACGGCGCCAAAACAAATTTCCTGTCACTAAACAAGTCGTCTTTTATTTTATTTATTTCTTCTTTTTTTTATAAACTACCAACGTTCCTGTCTTTCTACTGAAGTGTGGGGGTCCACGAACAGCCAGAGGTGTCTGTGCTTTTTTCTCCCCCCTTTACTTTCACTTTCGGTGGCGCTTCTGTTGCAATATTGCCGAAGCGATTACAAGATGATCGTAAATAATGATTAAATGCTGACAACCATCGTTCCTTCATCCTTCCCATGCTGGACTGTGTGTATCTGTAGGCTTCAGGAACAGATATCCCACTTCGAATACCTTGGTGCTAGGGTGAACCTACCTAATAGACACCCCTTGTACTTTGTAATTAGTGATTAGGTGCAAGTGTTGTACATTTGATTCGCTCAATAGAGTAACGCTTTGGAGCATTTACCATAGAGAAGGTGATGGCGCAACCCCAGTGATAAGAAGAACTACAATCCTGACAATGGGACAATGGGGAAACTTGGGGAAGTGGTAGCTCAATGGATAAGATGTTGGACATCTGATTGGAAGGTCATGGGTTCAAGCTGCTGAGCCCTTGAGCAAGGCCCTTAAACCTCATTCGCCCAGGTGTAGAACTGAGATAAATATAAGTCGCTATGAACAAATGCCATAGATGTGAATGTAAACGTACAATGCTTCTGCCTAAAGCCTTTCTTGGTCATCAATAGTTTCTGGGAAATGGTTAATTTTTAATAAAAAAACTACGACATGATATAGAAAAGTCCATGTTTTTCTTTACACACTTGTTAACACCAGAACCTGCCACGTCACCGAGGAGCTGGATGATTGGAGCAGTTTTCCTCGGAGCGCCACACTCCAGCCCTTATGAAGTGCTTCAGGAGCGTGGTCAGCTTGAGCGTTTCGAGTCGAAATTCCGGTTTGAAAAGAAGTCCCCTCCAGCAAGACTCTTCCTCCCTTCAGTCTTCCCTCAGGTGCAAAGCAAGTAAAAAAAGAGCTTTCGGTTACTCCTATATGTTTATACAGCAACTGATACGTGTCCAGACTTTTCACACGGGGGCCAGTCCGAGTATAAACTCGGCGTAGGTCGTTTATTTCTACAGATCGATTCCTTTTTTTGCACAAACGTTCGAGAAAAGAGCGAAAGGCAATAAGGGTAGATAAAACGAGTGTGTTCGAGCGCGCCGAGGCCTTATGTAGGAGCAGCGGGAGAAATCCACTTGCTCTAAAGCTGCCTGGGATTTACACCTGAGTCATGCCGAGTCGTCGGCTCAGCAAAGCTTCTATACCTGTCAAACACACACTCTGGCACACGTTCGTTCTGCATCCTATTACAGATGACACACAGACTGCAGACAGCTCGGAGTGTATGAGGGATGTGTGAATGTGTGTGTGGGTGAGGTAAAAGGTCCTCTGAAAGGAAAAGTGAGCATTTGTGACCCTGGTGCTCCATTTTCCCAACCACCTTTTTCCCCTCCATTACAGCATGACACCAACATACACGTTTGTCTTACTATTCTTGAAAGGACATTTCATTGAGAGAATCGTGGCCAAAATCTGGACTTTTTACTAAAGAAAAAAAAATCGGGATATTTAAACGTACCCATGAAGTAAGAATGATTAGATATTCCCATCTTTGTGGAAACACTAGGTCCCCACAAAGATATAAAAATATGGCTGATCGAGCTCACATTGGCTTCATATTGACGTTTTGTGTGCAAACAAGCGTATACAAAATCATGTAGACATGCAGAAGGACACAAAGGGCATTCGTGCGGTAACCGGAACGCAAACAGGAGCGTGCAAACGTGTGCTCTCTCTTCGTTCATTACCCCCCCCCCCTACTCTCTATCCATCTTTTTCCTCTCCTTACTTTCATAATCAGCTATAATATACGCTGTAGTGGACCATTAGGTCATTAAGAAATGTGCTGGGGAAACATGGCTTCTCTAAACGCACTCACACAGAGAGAGAGAGAGAAAGAGAGAGAGAGAGAGAGAGAGAGAGAGAGAGAGAGAGAGAGAGAGAGAGAGAGAGAGAGAGAGAAGAGACAGAGACAGAGACAGAGAGACCGACAGAAATACACACAGACCAACAATCTTGCCTTCTCCATGGGTTGACCAACCACACAGCATCATGTCTCTCGCTCTGATTTAAGCAGCACTCTCAATCACACTGATTTGTTTATCTCCCCGAGAGTGCAAGGATTCCTCAAAATAAAATAAATAAATAAGTAAACAAACATACAAAACAAAATGCAACATAGAGGGAAAGAGAGAAACAAAACACCATATTATAATCAAGCCAATCAAGTCGTTCAATCAAGTGGAGATTTGCAAAGCTGAGATGATTATCCACAGTGTCCCAGCAGCAAAAAAATAAATAAATAAAAAACAATGAACGCTGCGGTGATGTCACCAATTTGGCTTTATTTATACAAACACCGAGCAAAAGACACACACATATCTTTAGACCACACACACACACACACACACACACACACACACAACACACACACACACACACACACACACACACACACACACACACACACACACACACACACACACACACACACACACACACACACACACACACACTAACCCAGTAGTCAGTAAGCAAACTTAACCAAAGCCTTAAGCAATGAGCCAGAACTTCTCTCAGTTCCCTCAAGTACACGATTTAAGCAGCGTTGTTGCACTCTAAAATCTTTTTTCTGAATACATTTCTGAGAAGATCTGAATAAATTAGAAATTCATACCATGACTGATTCTAGTTTTGTATAATGCCTACCCTGTTCAGCAACATGACAAAAACTGGATGCAGTCTGAGACTTATATTTACTGAAATGTTATAATTTTTTATTCACATATTGTTTATTAGTGCAAAGCTAAAGAAATAAGTAGCAGATATGAAATTATGTGTTGTTCTATAAGGTAAATTGTGTACAAATGAAAAGAAAAAAAAAGATAAAAACTAATGATAATGCCTCATGAGTTATTGAGATGCACCTTATCACAGAAGAATCGATGAGATGTCTTAATAACGTCCAACCGAACTCAGTGTATGCATATGTGTGTGTGTGTGTGTGTGTGTGTGTGTGTGTGTGTGTGTGTGTGTGTGTGTGCTGCATTGAGCCACTTACCTTTCCAAACTGCTCGAAATACTGCTTCACGTCGTCCACCACTGTGTTCGCTGACAAACCCCCCACAAATATTTTCTTCGTTCTTGTGACCATCTGGAGAGAAAAAAAAGGAAGAGGGAGAGAGAGAGAGAGAGAGAGAGAGTACATCAGTACACAGACATATATCAAAAATGAATTTGTTCCGAAACTCATGCAAGGCAAAGGGAATAGTTCAGATACAGCAAGTCTCATCAAGTCTCATCCAGAGAGATGTGACAAATGAATGAAATTGTGAAAGCTGTGACATCTCAGAAGGTCCCAACATTCATCTCTCTCTCTCTCTCTCTCTCTCTCTCTCTCTCTCTCTCTCTCTCTCTCTCTCTCTCTCACGTACACACACTCACTAATGAGTCATTATGGACCAAAAGGTTTGAACCAAAGTGCCAACACCATGTCTCTGATCCATTATGAACCTCAAAACCACAGAATACTCAAAGCAAGACCATTTTTTAAGCATGTGTGTGTTAAGCATGTGTTTAAAAAAAAAAAAAAAAAAAGAGGAAGAAAGGGGAATAGGCTTATATTTGAAATTATTTCTTCACATATCCCAGTGATGTTAGGAAGCTAGGGTCAGAGCCCAGGGTCAGCAATGATACAGCACCCTGGAGCAGAAAGGGCTAAGGGCCTTGCTCAAGGGCCCAATGATCTTATCAGTAGTTCATCATCACTGGCTTGTGTTCATATATAAAAAATTCTGTGTGCTGGTTTGCACAACAGTAGGTACCAGCTTCATCTATTTAATTAACAATGAGCAGCGCTTTCTGGATGCGGAATCACGCAATTTGTTTTTTTCTGACACTGTCGGTTCAAGTACCGAGACGGCAAATAAGAACTAATTACAGCACTTGGTGTCTGGTCTGTATACATCACTCACCAAAAACAACCCTTTCCTTGGCAGTGCAAAGCAGAACTAGCGAGCAACATGAAAATTGAACCCAGATAATCACAAAATTGTGTTCCGCTGCCGATGTGGATCAAACCACCAGTTCACCATTTTCACAAACACCCTGGGGTGGGTTCATTGGACTAATCCTCAGCTTGAAAAGTGGGTTTACTCTTTGAACACACTAAGATAAACCTTACTAGTTTTGGCATCAGCTTGCAGCTATCCTGTAGCCTCGGGTCGTTCAGCAGTCAACCTGTTCCTAGCTGAATAGTGTAATCTGTACTCCTGAATGTATTGCTAACTGTGTGCTTTAATTTGTTTTACTTCTGATTAGTAAAAAGCCTGTGTTGAATGTATAAAGACAAGTGTGAAACAGCTCTCTGAAAATGCTGAAAGCAGGAATATGACCAGACTTAACTCTATATGTGCTGATGATTTAAATACGGTTCAGAATTTTTATACATTAATACTCTTACTAATTCGGATGCAGATGATGCAGGTTTTTTATTTTTTCAATTCAGTGTTACATGTACAGTAAAACCCCGTTGTACAAGCATAATTTGTTCTTGAAAATTGCTCGTAGGTCCATTGGTTTGTACGTTCAAACTGATTTTCCCCATAAGAAAGAATGGCAAAGTGATTTAATCCGTTCTGAGATCTCATTCGATCGCTTATTTCCGCACTTAAAAAGTAAGTGTAGCCTATTTTAACAAACAAATACCGTAATGTAAACATAATTTAACACTTTCTCATGTGGTAGTGGTAGATTGCGAGGGTGAGACGCGCACCACGCTCGTAACCTCCTCGGTTTCGATGGTAATTCTTTTTACTTTCGTTTTCACAGCACCATCACTGATTTTCTTGGGAGAAATTTTTCAAGATTTCTAGTGAAATAAAAATATACCACTAAAAAAGTTAAGTTTTGCTGCACGGAACAACGAGAGCGACCGAGTGATACGTCATCAACTAAGCGACTGATGCGACCCTTGATATTTGCTTGTGAAACAGGGTAAAATTTGTAAACAAGGTCGCTCATATCTCCGTTTGCTCGTACTATAGGTTGCTCGTACAATAGGGTTTTACTGTATTGCACTTTTAAGTAAAAGACATTGTTCCAAAGAGATAAAGAGGTTATGAAGTTGGAATGTATAAGTTAGTTCATCCCTAACGAGTGAACCAGTGACGGCAACGTCAGGGCAAAACTCCTTGAGATGGTATGAGGAAGAAACCTTGAGAGGAACCAGACTCAAAAGGAAACCCATCCTCATTTGGGTGACACAGAATGTCCATTCATTACAGTTCCAATGTTGAAGTATCTGTTCAGTGACTATACTCGGTTTCTGCTGGATGCCTACGAAGGTTTGCTTTGAATACAAAGCACCGTCATTGATCTCACTGATCTCCTATAACAGTGTAACCCAGTGGTTCACAAACTAGGGGTGTGACCTTATGTGTGGGGGGGTTGGGCGAGGGGGTGATTTATGTCCTTTTCGGGGTTTTTTTTTATAATTTTTTTTTTTGTTCAATTTGTTTATCAACGTATTTATTCGTTCATTATTATTTATTTATTTACTTAATAAGCCGCATATCAATTTAATATTGCAGGATACTATTTTTACACACACTTGCACACAAACACGAATCCTCAAGGGCTCCGAGTTCAAATAAGCGTAAGACTGCTAATTACAATCCTCTATACGTTTCAATGCATTTCCTCTTCCCGGGACTGAGGTGTTTGTCTATAGCATGTCGCCGAAGTTTGCTCGGGGAACCTGCTGTCCCCACGAAGAGATAAATGCGAACACTCGCGCTTACACACCGAATGCACAGTGGGCCCCATTAGAGCACCTTTTCCACCCTGTTAAATCTCTGGCATGTTTATTTGTTAAGCAAAATGCGCCAGGTTTTTTTTTTTGGTTGATTTTTATTAAACTTTTTTTTTTTATTATTATTTCTATCAGCCACCGTACGTCGAGCGTTTGAGACAATGACGGCACTAAAAGCGCTCGTCCACTTCCTTTGCCAACATAATTAGGCAGCACGAAGGGGATAAATCAGAGTACATTAAAGCGTCGATTAATTCCTCAGATGAGAATATATGGTGCATTAGAAAAAAGGAAGCTGGAACAAAAAAAAGCCATACAAAAATATGAAGCTAAGTGCACCGGTGCGTGTGGGAGCGAAATCGCAGTACAGACAGCTCCCTGAGACATAAACAGATGTGCGTGATTGTGTTTACGTAGCCTAAAACCCAGACATTTACTCTTACAGATGCGCCCTCGCACTTCGGAATATCGCAGTTTCTCCGGAAACCCGGGATCAGCAAAGCATCTTTAAAGCGCTTTTGCAGCGCTTCTGCAGATCGCAGTTTTAACAAAATTAAAACACATTTTACAGCCAGACCTAAAAAAAAAAAAACGGCACACCAGTCTGGCTTTTGAGGAGGGAGAATATTTGTGTGTAGATTTATAGAAAACATGTCAGATTTTAATCTTTTGAATACATTATTTTCCCACTCACATAATTTCAATGTTTTATTATCCAGAACCTTTTTTTTTTTTTTTTTTTAAAGTCCAAGCCTCAGGATTGCCAAGCTGCCACTCTTGGGCCCTTGAGCAAGGCCCTTAACCCTCTGTGCTCCAGGAGCTGACATGACAGAATTTCACTGTGCTTCAAAGTACTTGTGACAAGTAAAAGAGCCTCCTGTAGTTGTAAAAAATTCCTGACATTACCTGCAACAGCTCATGAAAAGTTCAATGCGATGTAAATGATGTATTATCGATATAATGTGGTCAAATTGCTCCACCCTTCGATGAGATGTATGTGATTGTAGGAGAATCTTTCGCTGGACGTTAGGAGACAATATTACCATGAGAAAGATTTCCCAGTCGACCACACATTTACAACAGTGTCTGTCTGATCCTTCCTCGTTATACAACACACCATCACTTTTATGATCTTCCTGCCGTGTGTGTCTGTGTGTGTGTGTGTGTGTGTGTGTGTGTGTGTGTGTGTGTGTGTGTGTGTGTGTGTGTGTGTGCGTGCGCAAACAGGTCTAGGTTCCCTCCCTTGCTTCAACTTTGCATGTGAGGTCACAGCATTTGGATGTTATCCAGCCAGCATGCAAATGCCGGCTTCAACCCCCTGCCCTGGTCATGTCTTGGTTTATCAGGTCCTGGTGAAGTCTGTGCACTCGTTTAACACCGTCCCTCACTTTTATCGGCCCTGACCGCCGCTTTAGTGATGCTTAAGGTCTCCGGCGCTCACCTCGCTCTGCAACTCATGATATATATAATCTGACTCGGCTCTCACTGTGGCTTTTTCTCGTGCCTCTGTTTGAGTTTTGCGACTCCATTGTTATGGCTTGTGACAGGGCTGCTGCAGTGACTGATGGGATTGCTGCGGAAGCTGAAATAGAATCGTGCTCGGTTGTTGCTCCACAAAATCGTTTGGGAAATGGCTGAGAGAAAGGACAAAAGAAACGAACAATTCACGAGAAAATAGCATGATATTTATTGACAATATTTTTCCCAATTCAAAATAAGGGTGGGATCCTGCCCTTATCCCACTGTTCCTGTGATAAGCTCCAGACCCTGAAAATCTTACTGGAAATGAATGAATGAAGCCAGTATCAGATTTGACCTTGTTCACTTTCTCTCTCCAGTTGCCCTTGAAGAAATGGCAGATGCCAGGGCAGATAAATCTAAAACAGGCCCAATTCCTGTGACTATGGGGTTGGAAGACAATGGCAGCACCATGTCCAAGGCGTTTATCTCAACCGCTATGCAAGTTTGAAAAGCGTAAACCATAAAACCAAAACACAGCGATTTCCGAAGCCGTAAACCAAGTCCGAGAACGTAAAGGAGTCGGAACCACGTTGGCTACAATTACATTTAAAAACAAAGTGAGAATAAAACCTCCAGTTCGCATCCCCTTCCCAGATCTAAGGTACCTTATCTCAATCTTCAAGCTGCTTCAGTCAGCGGCACACACACACCTAGGGTCGTATCAGTCACTGCCATAATGCCAAACAAACTGGTGTGATTGAGAAGCTATGTTATCTAGCCATCAGCCAGGGATTTGCAGACGGAAGCCCTGCGGCAAAAGCGAGAGCGAGGGAGATGACTGTGGTGAGATATGGACGTTATGAAGCTGTAAAAGAAACATGGAGGACACAAGAAAAAAAAACTTCTCAAATGTGGAGAAACGTGATACGGGCCTGAAGAAAAGCAGGAGACATGCTGAAAAAGCAAAAAAAAAAAAAAAAAAAAAGCAGAAGCTCATGTAGAGCCGCGAGTCTGCTGAAATTCACATGAGTTTCTGCGTCATGGCCACGAACAAACTGGGAGCGGAGGTCTGCGAGCGAGCGATAAATCCTCGGGAGAGAAGCCGCAGTGGGAGACTGAATGACCTCGCTCACTCACTTCTCCCGTGAGGACACGGTCATCCCGCTCTCTGTCTTTTTTCCCATCCTTACTTTATTTCAAAAATATTCTCCGTACACTTGCGTCCCAGGAAAGACGGGATTTTCTGTAGGGTCAGGTTCTATTTACCAAGGACAACGCTCACTTCTAAAAACCCAGTTGTCAATCAAGGGAATTACAGCCAATCCACAGAAGGAGGAGGAGAAGGGTTAGGAAATTAGGTTAAGACTTTCTTATGTGGCTTTCGATGCAACAGGCGAATTGAAAATCCTTTGTATGGCGCCTCCCAGCTGGACTTTCGGACATGGGCAGGTTAATCTGAGTGCTCGGACGTCACCTATCCAAAGAAGGCAGAGGTGCATCTGGACATATTGGAGTGCTTTATCTCGCAGAGTGTGATGAACGAAACTCGGATGAGAGCGCGGCGAGTGTGGGTGAGCTTAAGAGCCCACTCTCAAACGGCATCCTCTCCATCAGACTCACTCTCTCTCACTCACACACACAAACACACCAAAATCTTTCTCTTTCCACTTGATTCCTCCATCAGCCCTGATTAAGTGAATGGCAGTATTTGTGGCCAGCTGATTACAGCTGTCTGACTTTGCCACAAGTGCCCTTGTTTTAGACAAAAAGCCAAAGGGAGTGATTTAGAGCGAGGTAACTTTGCCCCCCACCCCCGCAATCAGAGCTCTTGGGGAGGGCCTGTTGATTTTAGAAAATGGTGATTGCGATGTGACAGAAGGAGGAGGGGGAGGGGGGGGGGGTTTAAGGAAGCATTGGAGTGATGGGAAAAGAATGATTCCTTCTCAGTCTGACTACAGCTTTAACAGCATCAACAAACAGTATCAGGGCTCTGAGAATGCAATCTCGCTCTCGAGGACATTCCAAACTCTGTATTTACCCCGAATTTACACTACATAAGGCTTATTTTGGAAGGTTTTGAACTCCTAGAGATTATTCATGAACATCTAAAATATCATGATTTACACACAGGAAAAAAAAAATCAGTCAATGGGAATCAATCCGTAAGTTGTAAGGGACCAATTTTTACGATGAAATTCTATGTTTGCGATTTTATTTATCAAAGATTACGTATTTATATATTTAGTGTTGCGTAACGTCCACAAAACCAGTAAAAAAATGTATTTCGGCTTCTCCCGTTAGGGGTCGCCACAGCGGATCATCCGCATGTTTGATTTGGCACATGTTTTTACGCTGGATGCCCTTCCTAACGCAACCCTCCTTATTTATCCGGGCTTGGGACCGGCACTAAGGCTTGTGCATGTCCCTAATGGCTGGGGTTGGTTCCCTGACCAGGGATCGAACCCGGTCCGCAGCGGTGAGAGCACCGCATCCTAACCACTAGACCACCAGGGGAAAAAAACAGTAAACATTTTTATAAATAAATAAAACCAGTAAAAAAATAAATAAATAAAAAAGAATCGTTGTAGCTGCTTTTATGGAAAATGACTGAAAACCATCTGACAATTTATTAATACTAATAATAAACTCCAGGAAAAGACAAACATACAAAAGAATACAAAAACAGAAACACGGATATGAATCGAAATAACAGCTGGAATGACATCCGACACCCAACAAGTCCAATCATGTTGACCTCCTATATTCCGAATTTGCATAAAAACTCATTTCATACGTTGCTTGTTGCCGTGACCTCGTTATTTTCGATTCTGCGTAAAACAGATTTCAGGAAATCTGCATCCAGTAAAAGACAGGGTCCATCCCCCTTGGTTTTATCGAGTAAGCATTAAGATATGAAGCAGTGCAACATTTCATTCTAATGCGAGCTTTTCAAATAAACTCATTTTAGCCCTATGCGGACATGTGAGACGTTAATGCTTCCGTCTAGACCAAGCTCTTTTTTTTTTTTTTTTTTTTTTGCTGTTGTTTGCCAGAGGACAAAGTGAACCTGAACACGCACACACTTTCCTCGATTATCACTGAGGTCTGGCAGAAACGCCACCTGTGCTCATTCATGCTAGTTGCTGTGGGTGCTTCTCATGACATGACTCTGATGAGCTCAATTACTCGTTACAGGAAGTGGAGGACGTGGTCGCACTGCTGTGCTTTGTGTGTGTGTGTGTGTGTGTGTGTGTGTGTGTGTGTATACGTTTCTATAAATGTGAATGGGTGCGAAACTCGACTGCGTTTTCAGTGTCGCAGCTGCACGGCTGTGCTGGAAAAGCAAAACAGGGTCAGAATGCTTCAAGGTCAAAAATCCCCCTTGCGTCAGCATGAGAGAGGATTCTCAGGACTGCGGCATAGAGCGAGAGAACGAGAGAAAGACCGAAATACGATTCCGGGGCAATAACAGCAAACGAAAATAAGTGCGGATAAGAGTGTGAAAACAAACACTCCGAGTCACCGGTGGGCCGAGGGTCTCTCTCTTTCTGCTCGACCTTTTGAGATGTACTTCAATCTCAGCTCTAGTGTGCATAAATAGTCCCCTAATTGCTAATTAAATTACAATTAGCGCTGAGGAGATGAGAAGGGGAGAGGCGCTTAGTGCAAATGCAGAGTGACAGGTTACAGCACTCTGGCTCAGGATTATACCAGGAAAACACACGCACAAACACACACACAGGAGGACCAAGGGGCCCTAATGAAATCGTCTGGCTTGTGTAACCTTAGACCTCCTTCCTTCTTCTGCACCATAACTTCACAGACCTGGTTTCAAGCTCAATACGAAACACCACACAAAGCGATCTGACTGCTGTACCAACACGATTCATTCACCTCATTCAGTCCTTTCCATGTGAAACAGCTATTTTACCTCCACTCAGTACCGTTCCTCTAAAACTACTAATTCACCCTTGCTTTTTTTCTTTTCTAATTCACTTGCACTCCATGTTGCTCCTCAAAAAAAGCTCCAATTCACCTCCACTTGATCCTGTCCCTCCACCATATTTAATTCCTCCCCATTTTGTCCATTTCTGCACCTCTACCTAATCCTGCACTTCTAATATCACTAATTCACCTCCACTTGATTTTGTCCCTCTAAACGACCCATTCGATCCTGCTCGTCAAAACTGGCACTTCGCCTACACTCCATCCTGCTCCTCTTAAACGGCTGATTCACCTTTGCGTGACCTTGTTTCCGTTCATATCGCTTTTTCGCCTTTAGTTTGTCTCTTATTCCCGATATCGCTAATTCCTCTCGATTCGATTCCGCTTCTCCGACACAGATAATTTACCTGTACTTGATTCTATAGCCTTGGTAAGGTTAATTGGCCACAAGGGTGTGATAATAGGTCAGGTTCATTTCTAGCAATAACCCCCTTATCCCCAGCACACACAACCAACCCACAGGTAATTTCCAACTATTGACTGTTTCACCTTCGCTTGACGTTTCACCTTCAACCAGTTTTGTTTTTCTAATATTGATAACTCACCTCAGTTCCGTCCCTGTAACGCAGCTAATTCTCCGCCAGTATTATATATAGCCCTCTATCCTGTCCTTCAAACGTGGCTTATTCATCTCTACTAGATTGTGTTGATTAAAGCCGATTTTGTTGCTCCAAATCTTGGCTAATTCACCACCGAGACATGATAATACGTCAGGTTCACTAAGGCTTCTAGTACTTGGCTCCCCTTGGACGAAGCTAATTCACCAACACTCAATCCTGCCTCCTGAGCTCAGCTAATTCAGTAGATTCGATCACATCCAAAATAGCTAATTCACCTCCGAGTCAGGTTCACCGACGACTCGAAAAATTAAACAACTTAATTACAGAAGCGATTTCTCCAGTGCGGTTTTTATTACATCTTCATCTACGTCTACTTCGTCGAATATTGCTACTTCACCAGCACTCGATCCATGATTCACCTCCACTAAATTCCGCTGCTCTTATGTAGCCAATTCATCCCCAGCTCAATTCTGCTGCCGTAACACAGCTAATTCATTTCCACTCAGTTCTGCACGCACTGACAGCTCAAGGAGAGCCTAACGTCAGCACTGCTGGGGCTGCGGCTGAAAAGCCCATCGATAGCTGCAGATGACCTTCCCTTGTCAATCTTACTGAAGAGAGTCCAGCTAATCGATAGTTTTTGAAGCAAACTATTTTAGTGTTAATATACTACAGGCACACATTAACAATGAGGTCTCTCTTGTGGGGTTTTAAATATCGTTATTATGTCAAGGACAAAAGCATGATGATAGGTCAGGCCAGGAAAGATCAGAAATACAGCAGGGTGACTGAGCTCACCCATTTCTAATCTTTTTTTTCAGATTCAGGTAGGAGTGTATGAGGATTTCATATGATTTGGTCCTAGTGAGGCAATGTGCTTGCCTCTCAGGGGGTTGGATAGGGCTGGATGGAGAAGGGGGAGGGAATGCGAAGTGGGTGGGCGGGGAGGCTGGCTCACTGGGGCACCATTTTAATTGGTCCTCTGCTCCCAGTAAAATCCTGCTGTCAATCTGCCCACACTGGTGGCACCAGCTCCAGCCAAGTCACCCACCTGACTGCAGGGCCATGATGACTTAAACAGAGAAAGGGGGAAAGACAGATTCTATAGATAGATGGGTAGCATGCTGCCCTTGTTCATTCTCCTTGCTGTAAATAAAGTACTGGTTGTTAAGGTTGGGGATCAGCCTGCCTGCTGTGTCGGTGGGCACTCATCATGCTCCAGGACAACCACAGAGGAGGGCTGGAGCCAGAGGCCTTAAACTCCTTTACAGCAAGGCTATGTAGCTGCATACCAAGAAAAAAAAAAACAGTAAATTTGGAAATAGAGCGAGGAGTTTAGACAATGAGACTGCCTGTGGTGGAGAATCGGCTTCCTCCAAGTCCCTCTTCAGTCTCCATGCTTTACTGTTAGTGCTGTTGTGGGAGGTTCTTGTCTCCGTTTACTCCTTGACTACCTCCTGCATTATTGCTGTTGTGAGCAGAAAGCAACAACAATCAAGGGATTTCTTGCAAATGTTTCCGGTGACAAACAATCCCCCTTTCTGACCACCGACTCCATTCTTCTCCCTCTCCCTCGCTCTCTCCATCTCTCTTTCTATGCCTCAGTCAGTCCCCCGGAGGAAGCAGTGCAGCTAAGCAAGAAAAACGCCACAGCTGTTCGAGCCTCTGGGGGCACAGGACAGATGAGTTAGGGAGCAATACCAATACTTCTTTCCCCTCACTCATCGCCAAACACGCTGGCACGCTTCCTTGCTTTCGTTCACATTAACTCATGCGTTCTTTTTCTCTTTCCCTCGGTCTTTCATCGCTCTTTCGCTCCTCGCTCCATCTTCGCTAATTGCTCCCAGCTCCCTTGCCATCCGAGGTCTCCTCACTCCGATTCTCCTTCCATCCATCCTCGAGCAGGAACGGCGGAACAAAGCGGCCGGCTTTTTATTTCCGACTCAGCGGGGGTCGCTCGGTTCATTCATCATATTCATACCTCCACCTCACTGCAAACCTCGAGGTCCGAGAGCCAATTAAAAGCGGCATGCCTGCCTGGTGCACTTGCTCCATCACAGGGCGTCCCATCAGAGGGGACTACTGATGGCGAGGGTCTTTTCCAAAAGGTAGGGTCCTTTCACTAAAATAGGCACAGTAACTCTAAAAACCTCGAGTAGTAGAGAGGTACTTTAGCAGAAGGGACACGGTAAGTACTCTCGATTCAAATGCCACTGTAAAGAGCTGTTGACTTTTATGTAATGAACCATTTGGGAGTCTGGGATAAATCAGTTTTACAGAAGAAACTGCTACTTCTCTATTATGGAAAAGGGTCTGGCGGTTTTTACAGCTATCATATTTTAGATTAACATCCTTTTACCCTTTTACCTCGACACTTGCATCTGCTCTATTGTTGCTCTTAAGTGTTTTAACGGATTTCCGTAGTGATATGAAGTCCCTTTTGGTCAGTGGCGTTAAGTAAAATGTCCCGTTAAATGGACTGCTACAATGCTGACCTCAACTGCCACCTTTTAGACTCCTATCAAACTGATAATGTTGTACATTTGCTACATGTCTGAATGGCCACTTCTTCCCCCTAGGGTGTTCACCTACACATCCATTAGCCTTGAACGAGTGATGCGCCTTGAGCCATAAGGTATCAACCACCTACCCAGATGCTCAGCTGGAGAAAGATAAACAATTAGAATATGAAAAGAAAAACGATGACGCATCATTTTCTGCCTGTTTCTAATAACCATGGCAAGGGCACCTTGAATAACTACTTCACCAGACAATGCAAGTTAAAACCTGAGGTATGAATATGTGGAGAAAAAAAAATATCACAATTAATAAGGCAATGTAAAATATAATTCGACGAGGGTGACTGCAATTGGCTGACACCGAAGACACCAGGGCTCTTATTGAAACTCGTCCCTTCTCAGCAGGAGCCGCGTGCTACACTAAAAGGATTTTGTCATCTAAAGGAATAAGCAATGAAGCCCCCAGCAAGGGAAGAATTCGCAAGCTTTTCTGCTGTCCTGTGTCGTGTGCAGGAGGGCTGTTATTAACTGGGTAGAAAATGAAACCGGGGAAATGGAGATGGCATTAAATGTGGCTTTGTAAAACATAATACATTATGTTTTTTTTTTTGTTTTTTTATCTCCCTCCTCCTTCTATCCCCCCTTCCTCTGCGTTTTCCTCTTTAAAAACAGCTTGTGGCTATAGCGCCGGCTGTAGATGAGACAGAAGTGGGCTTTCATTCGCCTCGCTCCCTCCGCCAGCCCACTTCATTCTCTCGAATCGTCCTATCTTAGCCCCAGGAGCGTCCTTGCAAACAAACAAACAAACACGCTCACGCATACACAACGCTTTACATCTAGACTAGTGTTATCACTCTGTCGCTCTCTTCATTAATACGTCTGCTGATTGCGAAGCTATCCGAGTGCTCATCACATCGCATCGAGCAAATACCTGCTCAATCAAACCTTAAGGAGTTTATGGCACATTGCACCGCCACGAGTTAGCCCGAGCTGTAATCAAGAGGCGCAGAGGAGTCGTTCCACTGAATTACGTTGCGTGTTTGGCAGAGATTTGTGGACATTAATTCAACAAACAATATCAGGTGCTTGAATGCTGGAGACGAAGATTATGCCAAATCCATCCAGATGAGTCTGACACGGCGAAGACTTTCACTTTCCCGTTGCACTGTACAATTCTGTGTGCAAAAAAATTAAATAATGTTTAAATCCGGCAAATGTTCTTACCCAGAGATTCGCTGAAAGATTTGATCTTCAGTTAAAGATTGTTTACCAATGTTTTGGCAAGTATTTTGTAAAAAGACATGTATTGCAACTGACATTTCGCTGAGGTTTTGCCAACAACATAGATCACGTTTTTTTTTCGTTCTCAAGTACTCTCGAATGCGCAAAGCTGATTGGTTAAAAGATTAAAAAAGTAAATAAATAAATTAATGATATATGATATATTCGGCTGTGTTTGGTCTTTAGAAAAATAAATAAAGGCTGGTGCCGGAACAATGGCTGCGGAGCAAAGTGATAATAACAACTTGTTTTGCAGATGTTTCATTTAATTAAACATTAAATACAGCTACAACTATAACGCTGTTGTTATTCTTTATCATTTTGTAACAATTAAGAAAGTTTTTTCCCCATAACTGGCCATAAAAAAAGGGTCTTGTTTTAAAAATCAAGAGAGAAAGAGAGAGAAAGAGGGAGGGCAAACACACTCGAAAATAACCCATAATACCCTGAGCAACAAAGAACGTGGTGGAAATTACAGGTAACATAATCGATGGTTCAATCAAGCTCTTGCTTCTGACTAAACAAAGAGCTCTTTTTAGCAGCTGTCCCATGGTGATTTTCGATGGTGAGCTACAGAAGGAACAGCATTAATTGAACATTAATAAAAAAAAAAAAGAAATAACACTTGAACCGAAACACAAAAAGGTGCAGAGCGTGGGCTTTTTTATTAATAAAAAGTGAGGTTTATGGTGTAAACTGCGCCTTGGTGTTCTGCTTCATGCCGATAGCGTGCTTTTAAACCAGGCAGGAGTGCGACACTGAAGGGACGCTTTCAGTCACACTGTTTATCCCTCAACACACTCCATACTGGTGTCCATTACAGAATCTGACGTCTGTAGTCTCAAAACATAAAATGCAACTCTGTCATTAGAGTCAAAATATGCCTAAAATACAGTAGTAAAAATAAAGACAGAATCTGATCTCAGAACAGATCTGAAAAGTGGAAGGTTAAAGGTTTAAGGTTAAAGTGCTAAACAAAGGCTCTTTGCTAATCCCAGGATTTAAACATACAACATTTTGGTCACTAGGAACCAATAGTAACTGCTGACTCTGCTTTTCAAATTCCAGGATTGCCACAGAGCCACGAGCTGCACCTTAAACTCTCACAAAGGGAGAAAATAAATAAAACTATAAAAAGGGGAGGTGGTAGTTTAGTGGTTGAAGCAGTAGACTATAAAGTTGAAGGTCGTGACTTCAAATCCCAGCCACATAAAGCTGCCACTCCTGGGCCCCTGAGTAAGGCCCTTAACCCCATTGCTGCTCAGGTGTATGAATGAAATTAATGTAAGTCGCTCTGGATACGGGCATCTGCCGAATGTCTTTAATGTAATGTAAAAGAAAGAAAGAAAGAAAGAAAGAAAGAAAGAAAGAAAGAAAGAAAGAAAGAAAGAAAGAAAGAAAGAAAGAAAGAAAGAAAGAAAGAAAGAAAGAAAGAAAGAAAGAAAGAAAGAACTGAGTAAAAAAAAGCAAATATATAAAATAGTAAACGAACAACAACAAAAAAAAGAACGAACAAAAATTATTTCTCATCAATTTAGTTGTTTTAAATGTACGCAAACGTTTATCATATATTCGATATAATGACATAAGAAATAGGGGTGTAATGGTACAGATTTACAGATTTCGGTACAGATTTTTGCAATCCTGCAATCCTTTTTAGGTGCGGAACATAAAATCGGAGTTCTCTCAGAAACGTATTAAGTAGCGGACCGCAAATTTTTTAGTCTCCGCCTCCCATTTTGAGTGCATTTTTAAAAATTATTATCTTAAATACTTAAATACTTGCAAACATATATAATATCAGGGGCAAAAAAAAGAGTTTGCACAGTGTACCAGAAATAAGATCTGTTTTGTTTTATCTGTATTACCCAAATGGGGTCTAAAAAATGTAATCTAATGATTTTTTTTCCATTTAATTTATTTAATTCAATTGATCAAATTTGTGTTAATTCAATTGTTTATTCAATTTAATCAATATAATAAAAAAGTGCATTCATTTGATTTATTCTATTTCATTTGTATAAAATATAAAATATATATTTATATATTATTTACCCAAGCAGATATTTTATTTAAAATACTAAAAGAAAAGAAAAACTTTTCAAAAGTTGAACACAAATGTTAATAATATAAAAAAAAAAACAACAAGCATTTTTATGTTTTGCATTTCTACCCCTAACTGTACCGAAACTGAACTGAACCGTGACTTAAAAACCGAGATACGTACCGAACCGTGAATTTTGTGTTCAATAATAAACATATCTATTTTTTCCGAATGCTTTCTGTACTTATTTTAAGCTTTATTGCAGTGAATTTCAATTAGAAAACAGACGTTCTCCTTTGAACAGGGATTGTAGGACACTGAGGGAGATTCAGACACACCCGAGTAAGCTCACTTATTTAAAGTAATACAGGGGAAAAATGCGTTCTTCTGAGCTTTCTTTCTGTGTCTTTTGTTTATTATGAAATCCCAATTATCAATTTTATGCAACGCATGCAAATCAGATTAAAGCGGGGCATGGCAGGACGCTTGTACGGCGCGCCGCAACGATGAATCGAGCGCACCGAAAAGATGCACCTTTCTCTATGACCCTCTACCCAGCACTCAACAGTTTAATCAAGCTCCATTTATAATGCACCACAACTGATTTTCCCGTCTCCCATTAGGAAACAAAACAATGGTGATAATTAAAATAATAATTGCTTTCTCCTAAAAATCGACACTGCAGTGTCCTCTGCTGCCAAAGGCTAATTTTCACTGAAAGATTTATTTGTTTTTTCCTGATCACCTACAGAAGAATGGTGACCGTTAAGAGCATCCTAATGCGAGAGAGCTAGGGCTGGGTTTGTATACACACAGGGACAGGGGTTTTTATGCTGAATGTTAATTTTCTATTAGATTTGTGGGTAATTACACTCGGGCGATTGATCTTTTTTGATTAAGAAACGCCCTGCCGAGTAAATTCACAGTCCCGCCAAACAATAAACGCTCTTAAAGCAGTTTTTGGCCTTTGAGAGTTGAGGTGAAAAAAAGAGCAGATGTTTTAAAAAGGCTTGAACACACACCGTGTTCTCGGTCCCATTCAAACTAATAACAAAGAGACAACTTTTACTGGCAAATCACAAAGTCGGCTCAAACAAGACCAACCAGGACTGGGACATATGATCATATAACATTGCTTTTGTGAGAGATGATGCTACTTTTTTAAATACAATAACATTTACAATAATCATCTATAATACCACTGTCATTTTATCTACTTGAATTTAAAAAAATCTAAAATCTATTATATATTTTTGAATATTTAAAAAAAAAAAAAAAATGACAGCGCAAGCAAAAATATAGTAAAGAAACCTGAATGAAGACAAAAAAAATATTGTTTTCCAAAATGTTTGTTTTTCTCATACACGCTTATTAAAAGTGTTACCGATGTGACGGACGTAATGTTCGAAGGGGAAAAGAAAAAAAACATCCATTCACACCAGAAACCAAAATCGGCTTCGTTGGTGAATCTCGATTTTGAAACATTCCTCAGATCCAAACTTTTTTAATAATCAAATAGGAGAAGTCAAAGAAAAAAAAGCCTAAGCAAAGATTTTGAAAGAGAAATTGTTGTTTGTGTGGTAAAGTCACCGTATGCATGTAATCACTTATTTGGTTTGTTAAGATGTAGTTAAGATTAAAAGTAATTAAGACAGGGGTATTGAGTAAAAGACAGGAGGTGGAGCTGGAGGTAGCAGAGCTGACGATGTTAAGGTTTTCGTTGGGAGTGATGAGGATGGACAGGATTAGAAATGAGTTTATTAGAAGGACAGTGCATGTAGGACATTTTGGAGACAAGGTGAGGGAGGCGAGATTGAGATTGGTTTGGACATGTGCAGAGGAGGGACATGGGTTATTGGTTGGTTTAAAAGAGGCAGATGTAGAGGACAAGGGGGGGCGGATGATCTGCTGTGGTGACCCCTAATGGGAGAAGTCGAAAGAAGAAGAAGAAGAAGAAGAACTAACATTCTTAAAATGTATGAAGTAAATAAACTTAAAAAAAGTCATAAAAATGGTATGAATGACTGTGTGGTGTGAAGGAGTAAAGTTCATTTCCCCATGTCGTAGCTGCTTTCATAGGAATCAAATTTAAGACAAAAATCTTACTATTTCAAAGTCCTGCTTTTACGAGTGAAAATAAAGGTGCCTCATTTCAACCTCAGAAAGGAGCATGAATTCTTTCAGGTGCTTTATTACCTACTGTATTAATTAATAGCCACTTACAAACGTAATTAATGACGGAGGAATTACGTCTCTGTATTTTTCATTCGTTTTTAAAAACTATTGTGGCTGCGATTAAAACAACGCCCTTGTGACAATGACTTCTCGTGGCAGTTCCTCTGGGACTTTGTGTGCTGTGAACAACATTCCGGTTATTGTGCGTAATCCATCACGGCCCCTGTGTTTTGTGACCGTAGTGGTTTTTGTTGGGTGCGATAGAAGTTATAGTTGTTTATTTAATTGATGAATAGGTCTCTGTGCGCAAGTTGTAAAAGTGCTGCGTGCTGCGTTTGCACATCCCTAAGAAATGCTTCGGAGCAGCGTCGCGTGGATAAACTGGACAAGATCCTGGATCAGATGGTTAACACTTGATTTTATAGCGATTCCTTTGTTTGGATCACTTGACTTTTGGAAGAAGTCTCCAGAATCAGTGGTTTGTACAAAAAAAACTGCTGGTACCACCAAGTCCTGAAATTCTTAAAGAAGGTACCAAAAAAAACATCAAAAAAGGCCAAAAAAGGCATAATGATAAAAAAAAAAGAGAGAGAGACTGTGAGGCAGCGTGGGAGCAGTCACCAGCTCGCAGCCCTGAACAGAGCTCAACACCATAAATGTTAGATTCTGCATTAATGCACGAAACTTGTATTCCTCAAGGCACATTTTCTCATACAATCAAAGAGTATCCAGCTGCAGAGCTGACACTGACCGAGCCGGGGTGAAATTCCACTTTTTCTTCGCATGCAAAAAAACACGTGCAGACACACACACACACACACACACACACACACACACACACACACACACACACTTAGCGACAGGCAGAGAGACCCTGCTGCGAATGCACAGAAAAAGGGGCAGCTTACCATCATCAAGGTTATTTAGCATAATTTCTCCAGCACAAGCATTAGAGCTGAAGAAACAAACATGAGGGATATGGGGAACGCTCTTAAATCATCAGGGGTTTTTTTTATAGACGTTGATGTATTTCAGAGATTCTTATTTGTATATAGCATTTTTTATTCGGCATGAACTGTGACATTTTTGCAGCATCTTGAAGAAGGTATGGAGTATGACATGAAGCTACATGTGTGCTTTCTTTCACGCACGCACACGCGCACACACACGCACGCACGCACACGCGCACACACACACACACACACAGACACACACACACACACACACACACACACACACACACACACACACACACAGAGAGAGAGACTTCCTGTCTTGGCCAGGCCTATTGTTTGGGGTGAACACACACCTGCACAGCTAGAGGCAGGTAAACAGCCATTAGAGTGGAGCAACTGCTTCAAGCCGGGCTTTAACAGGCTTATCAGAACCGGAGCTCCCAATGCCAGACCACCACACACACACACACACACACACCAGTCTGGGAATTTGGATGAGGCTAGTCTCAAAATACCCACTAGCTGTACAGTACACATGTTCAATGTTCAGCCAAGATTTCCACTGATGCCTGAAGTCGGACTTATATAGCCCCAATATGATTTTGGAACTGTTGTGATGCCTTTGAGCCATTTCATTCTTTAATGAAATTCATTCTTAATAATTTAAATTAGTAGAGTTATATATATATATATATATATATATATATATATATATATATATATATATATATATATATATATATATATATAAGATGTCAATTTTGTGTACTTTTACACCCCCCCTTAAAATAAATTATTGTAATACTACAACCGCTTGCCATTAGCTAAACGCAGCAGTGGAGTGGTGCACAAAAACCTTCACTCTAAAACCTTTCATAAAAATTGTGATGAAGTGTCAATGCTGCGCAGAAGGAATTTAGGCATCATTACCAGTTAGGACGTCATTATTCTGTCCCGTCTGCTAATTTCGAAAAAACAGGTTCAGCCTTAAATAAGAAGTCTCCAGGTGCTGTTTGAACGGCCCGCACACCAGAGAATATCGAGGCTGCCATCGTGAAGAGCCCTTGGCGCTCTGTTCCACAACACGCGTCATTCGAAATTAGGCACCTGTGTTGTAATCGCACGAACAGAAGGGACACAATCATGACTTGCAAACTGGTAATGATGCCGAAATTCCCTTTGTGCAGCACTCGCACGATCGCCATACTTCTTACACGTTTTACAGCAAACGCGTGTTGTGCACCACACCACTGCTCCATTATAATGATAATATTATGGCTTTATTAATGTGGGTTTAATATGTATTACATGTATAGCATTTTCCAGGGTTGACTCACAGAACATGTGCCCTTATTAGTGTAGAGCTGAATTCCCTGACACAAAATATACTAACTTCAAATATACTATAGTGTGCAGTGCCACTGTAAATCTCTCTTCTATGTTCCCCACAATGGGGATCTCTGAAGGAACTCTTCAGGAAGTTTTATGAGACAGCTAAATGTGTCCAAATCAACTTGTCTTACATCAAACGTTTTTATAGCTAGCTAAGAGAGCTTGTCAGCACCCACTACTGAATTCAGACGTGAAGGAGCAAGATGGATCGATCAGGCTCCCACGCCAGCTTGTTTTGGCAGCCTCGCTCAGCACACAGCATCGCTTTCAATTTTTGATATCTGGAGCTCTTTAATAACTGGCAAGCTCAGAAAACGGCACCGTGTCAATACAGCATAATGTTGCGAGGTACATTTAGCCATGGGACTAGCGCTCTCAGGAAAAAAAGGGGTACCAAACTGTACCTGCTTACTAGGCTGTGTTTCGACTTACGATATTTTCGGGTTACAACGGGGTCATCAGAACGCAGCTGTATGTAACAGTATCTTTGTGAGTGTGAGAGGAAAAGAATAATTGCCATTAGGGTGGACTCATAATGACAAACATAGCAGAAGGTAGGAATAAATGTGATAGGATAGTGAGGGACAATACAAGCAATAATGTAACATTGATCACAATGTAATAATTGTAAGTCGCTCTGGATAAGAGTGTCTGTGCAAACGCCTTAAGTGTGAACATAAACGTAAATGACAAAGCAAACTTCCAGAAAAGGCGAGCATTGGAAACTTTAGCGCGAAGAAAAATCTGATGTTCCGTTTGGAGTAAAACGTTCGCACCTGCTGGGAGAGATGGACTTCCAGCACCTTCAGCTCCAATATAAATGTTAATAGAGTTCAGGCAGGGAAAACTAGGTGTAAACAAACAAATGTGTCGGTGCATGCAACAGGCCCACGGGAGGCCACAGCTCTTCAACAAGTCCAGGAGAACAGCTGAGGAAGGGAACGAGGGAGGAATCAGCCCTAGCCATGATAGCTCAACTGTACTCTCATTAAGTTCAATCTGTTCAAGCAATCACTGTCTCTTGTTCCAGTCTTTCGCCATTCTTTCTTAAATGTGTCTGTATAATGACAGTGAATTCCCTTGCTAAGTCAATACTACATGACCTGATTCTATAATAACTGCAAAAAAAAAAACCTTGGTGAGGGGAAAAAAGGAGGGAAATAATAAAAAACATCTTATTACTCCCGCCCCTGATGCGATAACTTTAATCTAGAAGAATTATTCTGCATTTTACATACTCCCTATCCGGAGAGAGAGAGAACAACAGACACCGAATCGCATTCTTTACCTGCTAACGTCCACAAGAGGACAAAAGAAACGAGAAGGCGGCATCTGTGAGCGGCGGAAAAACTGCAGAACAAACATTCAGTGTGCAAGAGGCAGCATGAGTGCTCTGTTCCGACTTGTTCAAAGGTTTGGCAACCTTCAGACCAATTACACATCAGAGTGCACGCTGAGCTGCAGCCTCCACTGGGCCACTAGTATAAACGCCGGCCTATGCTTGTTTAATCAACTGTAATTTAAGGATTTAAATCCAGATCAAATTCTTCCTGTTGCACCCAAAGGAGCAGGAAAGAAAGGGAAACCCATCTATTTATTTGTGCCATCCTAACGCGATGGAGTTTCAGAGTGTGGATTTTAGGGGCTAAGCTGGGCAAAACCTGATGCTCAGGCAGCTGAGCAGCTGTGGCAGGAAAGTGGCGTCTGCCTGCTGTAGCTCCAGAGATTTTTTTTTACTGACTGCTGTAATTAATGTTGCAGTGCTGTAGGTTGGCGCTTCTCTGGATATCCGCTTTTCCTTTGCCACAGATCCAAAGTCTGGCTTTAATCAGTGGGTGCATGGCACCACTTAAATATCTCAATCAGCATGTACCTGGGGTACGCATGGACATCACTGTGGTTGATGCCAATGTCAAGTAGAACCCATGAAGGGTGTGAGAAAGGGTGTGAGGACCCTTTATTCCAGGCCTTGGAATATTTCCGCAGAAGGCAGTGTGGATGGCAGCCATTAGCGCATTTAAAACCAAGTTAGGACTCATTTCAAGACATTGTATACACGATGCTGCTGCTTCGCTACGTGATGGCCTGGACTGACAAGCTGATCTCATCAGTACGGACTCCCCTTCACTCAGTTCTCGAATCCTTCATCCACCCCCCAACCAGAGTGCCGAAGCACCATGCTGATTCAAGAGCGCTAAAACCGTCTGCTGCACACTTGCCATTGAGAATCAGCTGTGGCTAATCTTATCCACCGGCTTTGTGCGTCACACACTCCTCCAAGCAAAGTGGGGGCAGGAGGGAGATATGGACGAGCAATTTACCCGTGCATAAGCACAAGCGTTTTCTCCAGCTCTTCGCTGCTACCTACAAACGTGCACCCAGAGACATTAGCCTAGATGGAAGATTTGCAAAAAATAAAAATAAGTGAGCTCGAGACAACTGAGCTGAGCTCTTCCCTGAGGTGCTAAACCATTGGATTAGTATATGCGGTTGCCAAGGCCTTGTTATGGCCTTCGTTGCTGTGAAAAACACAAATGCATAGAGGCCTACAATGCCCTCTACACATACCAGAGAGCAGAGTGAATGCTTACAATACTTCTTACATGTAAATAAAAATCATACAAGGCAAACCTCTAAAGCTTACAACTAGGCATCATGTCTTGTTAGCTAATGGTGGAATAATACTTTTGCTTAACCCTCTCCAGAGCTAGGGGCTTGTGTCCACTGCACAATGATGAACTGCTTCCATGATACCATGAAGCATTCCATTATTGCCTATTTGAACTGCTTCCACCAGTACGATGATGTTTTCTTTTTCTTCCCTCCTTACTTACAGTATCCTCAGATGCAAGACAGTTGAAGGGAGCAGAAAAAATAAAGACAGACAGCGCATAGCAAGTGTAAGATCTGTGCATTTCGCTCACCCCTTCTATCTGAAAACCCTCCAGTCGTTTCAAAGACAGAAGAATCAACTCGCTCTGGTCTTACACAAGAACCACCCATATTTTACACACAACATTCTCTCTCCACTCCAGTTTTGACCTCCGTGGTCGCTCGAGCGCCAGACACCACCATCTAGTGATCCTTCACAACACTTCAGACTTGACACTCCATCTCCTTGAGCAACCAACTCTGAAATAGACCTCCACCTTCTTCTGTTCTCACTGCTCTCATGCTGCTGCTGTTATATCGCAATGAAAAAACCCGCTGACACACACACAAACACACACACACACACACACACACACACATCTTTACACCCAGCTACACATGCTGCCCATCCTCAGCTTGTCACTCATGCCCTGAGAGGCGTAGATGGTCCTCACCCCCTGCCAATCAAAAACTTCACAGCTTAGAAATTCTCACATTTCACTCCACACAGGTGCCTTGCTTACAGGTGTTTTATAGGAACACAGGATCAAAGTTCCGAGTGTGGGTAAAACGACTCTCCATGTTCTGCACCTGAACAAAAAAATAAGAAAGAATCAGCTAATATCTCATTTTCCTTATATAGCCTAATCTCTGGATCTCTAAAAAAAAGGCCTGCTGTTGAGTGTTCCCGGCTGCAGTGCGGCTATTTTGAGCTGATCGCCCCCAGCTTGCCATTGTCCATAGTTGGAAAAATACAAAGAGGGTTAACAGCCTGCAGCCGTTGTCACCAAACCAACGTCTAGCAATGACAACCTAGCAGGAACGCTGTGCGGCAAAAAATTCTCATCACGGCCGCACGGACAGGGTTATGTCATAGCCGGATTCGGAAGGACTGCTGATGTGGGAACTGCTCGGAATTCCTCACGGCAGTGACGGTGGCCTGGCAGGGTTCATAGGGGCCGTGGTAAGGTCAAAAAGACTGGTGTGTGATATCTCTGTATCATGTCGCTCTTTCGGACTTGAACGAAAGCACAGATGCTGCACATGTAAGGTAGGCTTGAGAGAAATAGCTATAGCTATTTCCCTGATTTATTTCAAATCAATTTAGTTTTATATTTATAGCTATTTAAACAATGGACATTGTCACAAAGCAGCTTTACAGAGATACAGAGACTATCAAATTTAAGTTTATGTTAGTGCCTATAAATTTATCCCCAACGAGTAAACCAGTGGTGACAGTAACCAGGGAAAACTCCCTCAGATGGAATGAGGAAGAAACCTTGAGAAGAACCAGACTCAAAAGGGAGTCCGTCCTCATCTAGGTGACACCTAATTATATATATAATTATAGTTGTAAATTTTTTGAGGTGTACTGTTGAATGATGGGTGGAACCGTTCATGCAAATTGTAGTCCAACGCCATTGTAGTAGAGTGTGAACATTAATCCAGCCTCACAGCTCTTAAATTGCTCACGGATCTTGACTCCTGATCATGATCACAATTATTATTAAGTAAAATAATACAAAAACAAAAACAAAGTCATGGAGCAGCTCTGTGTTGTGATTAGATTTGCCAAAAAAAAAATCGATTCATAAATCAACTGCAGTGTTTAAGGCTCTGGGTTTGTAATCGGAAGGTCGGGGGTTCAAGCCGCGTTATCACCAAACTGCCACTCGTGGGGCTCTTGAGAAAGGCCCTTAACCCTCAGCGACCCCAGCTCCTAACATTGCTGGGATATGCAAAAAAAGAATTTCACTGTGCTGTAAAAGTACATGTGGCCAGTATAAAGCACCATTCTTTACCTTTTCTTTGTTTCAAATCAAATCCCAGAGGCTAAGCGTAGCAACCTTGCTAAAGAATCTGTCGATGATTGTCTTTTGGAACTACTTACAGATTTCGCATTTCGCACAGTATGAATCCAAGTCGTTTGGTTTTCATCGTTCAGCACTAATACCGCTAAGTGTCTATAAGCCATGCTCCTAAATTTTAAACATGACTGGATTGACTGTGGTTTGGCAAGAAAAGGTGGTTTAATAGCAGCCAGCTGTAGTCACATTTGATGAGTTGGTAACAAATCTGCAATGCCATGGGGACATAGTGGGAGTGTATAATTGTATGAGAAAAATGAAATTATTTTACTGCACAAGCCTTAAACATACTAGACCTCACCAGCACTTTGCACCACTTATATTCTAAAGGGCGGCACTCCAGCAGAACGGCAGATAACGTTTTTCACTCTTGCAAAACACACACATACACTTCGAATCCTGCACAGCACTTCATAAAGTTACTGAGAAAAATAAGACGAAGCAGGAGGGCAGTGCGGAAACAGATAAAAGCACAGTTTTCGCTATCACAGACAAACCACACCAGCAAGCAGCGAGCGGGAGGTGTAAAGCCTCACCTCCCTTCGCCAAATCTTAGAGATGGGCTTGCCGAGTCCGCGTCCTCCCCCTGCGCCCGTTAAGTGAACCATTAGTGCTGGGAGAGAGGGCTGAATACATGAATGCATCAGCCGCAGCATCACGGCTAAATTTAGACCTTTTTTCCATGGACATCCAGCGCCGGGAACAGCAAAGCCTGAAGGACATAGAAACTTTCCACTTTCCGCACTGAGCGTGCAGGTCAATGGGAAATCGCCGCACTGTTCACAAGCTCGTTCCTCCCTTTGCATATGGTATTATCTTTCAAGTATAAGCCTTTTAAAGCATATTGACAGGTTTTCTACGATGCCCAGAGTCTTGTTAGCGTTATTCACGAGCCATCATTAACCCAAAGTCCTGCGCTTTAAGAGCTCACGATCTTTTTGAGAAATCTGTGATAATAAGGTCACTGTCTATATGACGAGTTTTATTATTCGAAAACAGGACGACAGATCTTCAAGGACTTTTTTTATACTCTTCCATCTACAATTTTTTTCCCAGAAACCCTCCTGCTGTAGACAGCATACGTTAATAACAATTGACTCGGATGTAATGTAATTCACATCTGGCCCATATGCATAAAGGTAAAGTGCTCAAGTCAAACTGCTCAGGCTAGCGTAACAGGACACCGTCTGACTGAAGAACTTAATTCAATAAGACAGATGGGGTGATTTTGTCCCGAGAGCTGCACGTGTGCACAGGAGCGAGTCTGGCTTTAAGGTCGACATGGTAAAGGAGCTCCGATCCAAATACATGGACCAATGCCGGATATGGGAATAATGGTTGGGTGAGAAGGAAAAATTGACAATTTACAAGAAATGTCTTCAGAAAGTTTCTCACAATTTTCATAATTCAAAAGTCCCTATGAATGATGCAGCTAGCTAACAATATAGTGACACTCATCTCGCCCATGTACCCACACACGCATGTGCGCTTCTGAAGTACGGTAAAGTCAAGTGGCTGTACAGTACCATGTGGCGCAGCGGGCCGAAAGGAGCCCTTCTTTAAATAATAACGTACAGAGCCATTTAAAAAACATTAGCCTGCCCACACGCTCAATTACCACAGCCCACTTTTGCACTTTGTCCCTGCATTGTGTCCCAGAATAGTGATTGGCCTGCGTTGGAGAGAGCCGTGTCGCAATAAAGCCGCTATACTATTTTCTTTGCGCTGGCCCACAGTTGTCTGAGATAGACAGAGAGAGAGAGAGAGAGAGAGAGAGAGAGAGAGAGAGAGAGAGAGAGAGAGAGAGAGAGAGAGAGAAAGACAGCCTTCCTGCTTTACAAATCACATATCAAATACTTCTCTTTGACAAGCCTAAATGGATGTAATTACCTCCTGCCTCTTTGTTCGCTTGCTTAGAGCATCCGCTCTGCAGACGGCAGCACACACAGCCGAGCTCTGCATTGGCTCAGAGGAAGATGTGAGGACTGCACAGTAAAGAATAAGACAGGGGGAAAAAAAACAAAAAACAAAACAAAAAACAACAACAAAAAAACACTTTTGTGCTTGTTTAAACACGAGAACTGAGGCACAGGTGCGAATGCTTTAATATTCCACTCAGACGGAGTGAAGCAGGAACAAATTTGATTTTGCACATAGGCCTTCGAGGAATCAACTTCATGAAACCTTGCGCCTATTTAAACAACTCGTCCCCTTTTTCCCTAGAGGGGGTTGGGGGAAGAGCCTTCGCATGGAGCTAAACGGGGACGAGTTGACAAGCCCTTGACCAAAAATAAATAAATAAACAGATAAACAGATTCGATCAGAGCCTGCAGTGAGTCAGACAATGAGCTAAATATAGCAGTCACCTTCCTTTCCGTCGTTAGCTCTGGAAAGACTTCAGAAAATAGCTGCTGTGTGTTCGCATGCACATGCGGACATAAAAGGATAAGCGCAAGTCGAAAATCACGGACACAAATACAAAAACGAGGGAAAGAAAACAAGGGTATAATCGGGTTTGAACTGCGCTTTATTGTGTTGGACAATTCCCCTGACTCGTTTCCTTCACAGGACGAGGTAAGATAATAAACATGTCTGACCTCATGGCCTGCTGATCCCTAATTAGGACTGGAGTGTAGGGACTTCATTCAAGAGTGCCTAATAACGGTGATATTCTGCAGTTCTTGAACTGAGAATGAGAACTGCGTTGTTAATGCATCCGTTCCAGGAAACAGCAAGCCGAATTGATTTAAATCATTACATCGCACAGGCCTACTGTGCATGTATTTAATGCTGAACCGACCCTTAAATCCTCAAAAACAAGAAAAGCTACCTGTCGTCATGCCTCCAATGGTATAACTCATTAACCAAACCATGGAGTCAGCGTGATTAATAAGGTCAAGTTCAGATCTTGGTATGGGTTGATATTCAGAGCTTCGATGATGGTATATTTTCAAATATGAAAAAAATAAATAAAATTATTCGTCTCTAAAGGCCCACTGTGGCTGTAAAATGCTTGGCCCTGGTAATTGGCCAACAATGGTAACCCGAGGCAAGGCCATTAACTCACGTTCTGTTTAAGCTCGACAAATCTTTTTACCGACAGCCAGTGCTGGACAACAAGCTGTCTGCGTTAAGAACTTGTAACCCAGCCACGTCAAGAGCGCTTGCTGTCTCGGAGAAAACCGAGAACTGGACAAGTCATTTGAAACCATTCGGAGCCAAGATGGTTTGTTGTGACAGGCCTCTCTTTCCAGATAACTGGCTTGCACAAAAAGGCATTGAGACAGCTATACACGAGCAAAGTTGTGTGGACGAAAAAAAAAAAAAAAAAAAGACTGGATGATTGCTTGGGGGAAAAGACCGAGATTGTGGATGAGACTTTGGATGGAAATGCCAAGCAGATCTGTGCTGTCATAAGCACCAGACAGCTAAGCACTTCAACCCACCTGGACAAAAAACAAACAAAAAAAAGGAGTGGTTTCTTCTACAAAGGAGATCAAGACTAGCCGTGATGGAGTGCCAGTCCATGTGTGTGGGTGAAGCTGACTCACCTGGCCATGCCATCACAGGGAGCAGCTGGAGCCTAATCACGGCTGATGAATGTGGGCCAGCTTTAATCTTAGTGCTGCAGCGCGATTGAGCGCAAAGCTCGCGCTGCTTTGAAGTGGGGACTTCCATTAGCTTTCAGCGCTCTGATCCAAGAAGCCATAAGGAAAGCTATACACATACCGAAAAACACACACCTCCCTTCCGCCCATCAATCTTTACTGGAGATGCACCATTTCAAACCCGAAAAAGAGATCAATTAAAAAAAAAAAAAGATGCAACAGACATTTACGTCTCTCCCTCTTTTTGTGCTCCGTAAACACAGAGTCGCGCTCGACTTCAAGGGCTTTCCCTCACTTTGATCCCATCGAATAAGACAATTGGCGCTTAGGAGGCAGGCATCGGCGGCGTCCCACCTGACGGGAGTGAGGCGAGGCAGACGGACAGATGCGAGAAAAAGCGGGACCGCCATCTGCGCTGGTCACGCAGCTGGCCTAAGACCAGGACTGCACTGAAGAAAACCAACACCAATAAAGCTTCCAATAAACAAAAAATAAAAAGAAGGGTATTTTTGTTTTTCCAGACAATCTTGCGAGACCTTTCTTTTTCCAGTCATGAGCATGTCTGGACTGGAGTTTTTGTTGTTGAAAATAAATATAAAAAAAAAAAAAAAATGACTGCACTAAAGTTTTTTTTTGAGACAGAGCGACAGAGATGCAAAAACAAAAGCGAAATCTAACCCCCTGACCCCATTCTCACTGCCGCTAACGTTCAAGGAACACGAAGAGGATGACAGTCACACACTCCTGCTTGGCAAACAACGAGCATGCATTTTCTTATTACCGCCCACCAAGGAGACGGGCTAAGGCATATAAATCGGGGTGCGATGCTGCAATGAAAGCAAACCAAACAGGTCACCTCCTGATGGGTGAGTCCCGCTGAGAGGCATTTATATTCCCCTGACATGATTTTAATTTTAATATTATAGAGCCATTGACCAAGCAAGATTGGATTATGTGGTGGAGCGTGGACTCTTCATAGCTAACGGGAGAGTCTGGCTTACCTCAGCAACAGTTTTTTTTTTCCCCCCACCATGGTGGTTGAAAATTGGACTACAGTGTTCATTACTTATGCCTGAATATTAGGGAACTAAAGGCAGCCTTTAGAGAGAGCATGCTGTTTAAATGCATGACGTAGCCATAACTCCTTACAGAGAAGTGTGTGAAGCGTTAATGTGTCTTTCCCCTTACTAGGCAGGTCACCATGTTGTTTATCCGGTCCATCCCCCATATGCTGCCCGCTATGCTACCTCTCCGACAAGGCCTGGTTCCAGTTAGAGTGGCTAAATTTCCGCTTGGGCCTCTCTACAACAGGCCCCTTAGGTCATAGAGCTCATTCCAGGTTGTGACGGTCTTCTTCTAAATGTTTCTCTCAAAAAATCCCCAATACCACTTGGTCTTTCATTCCCGCTAATCATAGCTGCAGACATACACATATATATTGTATATTGCCAGAAGTTTGCAGACACCTGGACATAAGTATATGTGCTTTTTGAGCATTGCAGTCCACATTTAGTCCCAATTTGCTCTTATAATTCCTTCCAAAATTCTTGAGATGATGTTCCACTAGATTTTGGAATGTGCTTGTGGATATTTGTGCTCATTCAGACACAGGAGTTTTGGTAAAGTCAGCTACTGATGTGGGTGAGGTAAGGAGGTCTGGGGTGCAGTCAGCTTTCCAATTCATCCTAAAGGTGTTTAATAGGGTTGAGGTCAGACCTCTATAGCAGGAGATCTTTCAGTCCAACTTATGCAAAGCAGATCTTCATGGAGTTTGCTTTGTGCACAGGGGCATTGTCATCCCGGAACAAGTTTCGGTACTAGTTCAAGTAAAGGCAAAAGTTCATGCTACTGCATCCAAAAACACGTGTATTTCTTCAGCTTTGCAATAACAAAGAAGCTAAAAAAAGAAAAGAACCGCATATGGCTGGGAAAGTCAGATGTCCCACTACTTTTCTCCATAAAGCATCCTTATATACAGTATATGTATATATATACAGTATATGTATATATATATATATATACAGTATATGTATATATATATATATACACAGTATATATATATATATATATATATATATATATATATATATATATATATATATATATATATATATATATAAAATCACACACACACACACACACACACACAAGCCATGAATAGTATGAAGGTTTCAGCAGAATCGGTGCAGAAATCGCATTAACATAAAAGCAAAGATGCAGCTAATAAAATCAGTTAACGCGCCGGCGTGAAATTACTCATCGACCTTCAAACGCAGCTAATTAAATACACGAGCGTTACGCTGCCCGTGATTTCTCTCGCCATTAGCCGTGTGATTTATACATTCATTTAACCAATCACGACCTGTTGGATCAAGTCTGGTGACATCCTGATGCCATGAGGACATTCTCCTGCTGAGATAGAGCACCACAAATCTAAAGGTTTCTCTACAGGTTTCATAGGTTTCTCTAAAACTCAGGTTCCTGCTCCTGCGTGAGCGACCGAAAGCGTTTGTTAAAGTGTATACGTGAAGTAAAACGAGCTAACAAAACTCTTTCAACCACGTCCGAATTTCATTTGCTTTCTCGTCCCTGTTGGTGTTGTCTTTTCATTTTTCGGGAGCTCCGGAGAGATCAGGCAGGACGCGCCGATGGCCGCCGGAGACCAATCTATAAAGAGGAGGTCATCCCACGGTCATGCAACCAGGTCCATGAAGTATTTTTCCACAGCATTCCCAGCCATATTTGTTTTAACTACAAACAAAGCTGGTTTTTTTTTCCCCAGCCCAAGATCGCTTTCAGTCTCCTTGGGTAAGACGCGTAGCTAATAAAAAGGAGACAAAATGACAGGGGTAAAGGTTTTCGCTGCAGGGAGAGGGAAAGGCATGATTGTGTTTTTAATAAAAGCATGGCGGAGGAGGTAGAGAAGGTCCACGGGGAAAGGCAGAAGGGTCAGGGAGCAAAAGCAGCGCTGCTTCCGTACGGCTCTGAGGATCCGGGCTCTCGTTCGTGGCCTGACCTTTTACTGCTGTGTCCTTGTAGAGAAGGTCCGCGGGGTACGCGCGCAAAAGTCGCAAAATGACTCATGCTCCTTATTCGTATCTGTCTAACACGCCGTCGCGCAAACTTAACCAACGAACGACCTGGACAGGGCACCGAAATGCAACCTTTCTCTAGGATTTATCACTTAATCATACACCACCCACTGCGCACTTGATTAATTGTATCTGGATTAGCTAATAAATATGTAGAAAGCCGAAGAGATCAGGGTCGTTTTTTAAGGAGCTTGATTTTGCGCGTTGAAAGACAGAAACGCCGGCTGCTGCCAGGAAACAGAAGAGCCTGCTGAGTGAGGGGGGTGTAATCAAGAGCCTACGCAACTCAGTGTGTGTGTGAGAAGGAGAGAGGGAGAGAAAGAAAGAAAGAAAGAAAGAGAAAGACAGATGGAATGATTGAAAGAGAAAGAGGGAAAGATGGACAGAGGAAAGAAAAGGAGCAGGGGACAGAGGCAGTGGCTGATTGGACTGACAGCGTCACAGAGACAGCCAGAGAGACGGAGTGTGTGACAGACCCTCTCTCTCCCTCCCTCTCTCTCTCCCTCTGTCCCTCCCTCCCTCTCTCTCTCTCACATACAGCTCAAAGTCAGAGAGCAAAAGAAAGGAATAAAGTGAGGCAGAGAGACAAAAGAAACAAGAAGTGCAAAGATTGAAAGCTCAATCACACAGTGGGAGGTACGAGATAACGGCTGATTCTGGCTTCCATCTGTGAGCCAAAATAATGCGGGTAATCAAAAATAAATTGTTAAAAAAAAAAAAAAAAAGAAAAGATAAAAAAAAACAAAGAAATGAACAAAAGGTGGGCTGTTATAAGGAGTGACTCAGAAATTAATTCGGTGCTTCTTTTTTTACAGTGGGAAAAAAAAAGCGAAGCACTCCTATTTGCCCTCCTTTTTTTTTTATTGCAGGTAAATGTTTGCTTTATAAGCTCTTACATCACGAGTGTTTGTTTAGGCTGGTGATGACGTGTGAGTGCCCCATCCTTCACTTTTATGGCTTTTTCTACAAACACAGACTTTCTCTCCCACCTCCTGGATCTCTGTCCTCGACCTCAGCAGACATGCGACCCGAGTCTTAATTAGGAACGAAACCAGAAATCCTTTTTGGTGGTTATCCACAAAAAAAAAAAAAAAAAAAAAAAAAAAAGAAGAAGAAGAAAAAAGGATTAACTCAAAATTTCCACATTTGTTCCCTGTCTTGCTTAGAAAGCCATCAAATTGCTCTTGTGTGTCTTCCGAACATTAGAACTATTCCTAATCCGGATCAAGAGCGGCAGAAGGAACATCTGCGAATCACGGAGAACACCGCCATTACTGACACACACATGCAATCACACACACACACACAGCGCTGACTATGACAACAAACACAAACAGCTCCTCTGTGCAAACCTGACGAGCACTCGTCCTTGCTCAAACAACAACAGAGCAAACCTGGGCTTCGCTTTCCACTGACGCTGCGCTTCTGCACCGGTTAAACAGGCAGATAATACGTTTGAGAGTGTGCTTTTATGAGGCACTCCAGAGAGAAACACGTGAGGGATGAATATGAAAAGTGTCTCCGAGCGTCATGTCTCAGAGGCTCCAAAGCGCTCGAAAGCACGTGTTTCAAAGTTTTCTGTAAAAACAAACTCGAAGCAAATGATAGCTGAATAAATGCTGTAAAATACATGATAAACCATCTATTATTAGTCCCATCAGCTGAAACTGCTGTCAGAGCTGCCTCATCAAAAAATTTCGACCAATCAGAATCCGCAATTCACTGGGGCGTAACTGATCCGTATTATATAACAGTTCTCGAGGCATTTCGCTCAATTCTTGATCTGTTCTCCGTCGATCTATGCACATTATACAATCTTTCACCTTAAGCGATGCCTAACAAACATCCCACAATCTCACGGTCCCATGAAAATAAACGTAAGGACCGCATCACGTTACTTTGCCAATACGGAGCCTGAGCACCTCGGAAATCCCCGATCTCTCCAAACGATTTGAGGCTTTCAAACTATGCTATCAGGCAAGTGTGTGTGTGTGTGTGTGTGTGTGTGCTGTTGCAGAGCTCAATCAGCTTTTCATCTACAAATACAAGTAGACAAGCAACAGCTCATCTAACAGTGCCTAAGCTTTGTTCAATTTCCCTTTTCTTTTTACTGTTGGTTTTCCCTTTTCTTATATCTCTGTATATCCAGAGATCAGGCATGTCAGTGCAGGCCCTGTACCCATGTCCTTTAAGTGTTTTCAGACAGAATTCCTGATTTTATTTGCTAGCTTCAAATACCGTGCTATTTATCGCGTGAGGGTGCGTTCACACGTGGCGGCGAGCTTTTATTTTCCCACAATAAGTCCTAGTTGGAGCACCTTTTGTGCCGAAATGTTTCTATTTTCCCTGTTGAGTTTTAAATGCATCACCCAGCATACACACAAACACACTGTAAACTATAAGACTGTTATCAGTCCTCACTAATGTTACCTTACAACATACAGGAAGTGGAAGAATGTGGATTTGGAGGCAGAAAATCTGCAGGTTTTTATATGTAAATTCAATGTATGCAGCTACAGATAAAGTGGGACATCATTAGCCTTATTATAGTTAGTTTGAAATTTCCTGCGAATCCCGTGGACGACAGTTCAGAGTGTCCACACTGGTAGGTTTTCGTTTGAAAACCTTTTTAGTCAGCGAAAAAAACTCTTAGTCACGTGAGCAATTCAGCCACAACGGCAGGTGACAATTTTCAGTAGTTTCGGCTGCTCTTCATTTTCACAGCCTTGTTAGATATTAATGTGTCAATTTATACATACTTCGGATTGCTTCGGAATGTTTGCTCGCAATTGCTGTTCGGCGGCGGTGGACGCAAGGTTCATTCAAATTCATAAGCAGGATAGAAACGTAAGTAGGTTTTTTTGACGTTTTAGTGTGGATGAGAAACTTTTGGGAAACACGTTTAAAACGACAGCGTGGATGCGGAGCGTTTTTTGGAAAATGCCGTGTTCAGATTTAATCAGGATTAGTGTAGATGTAGCCTAAAACTGGCCTGGCTGGGAGATAGGGACACGCTTTCATTGCTGTCAATCACAAATGTCCTCTAAACACGTTAACCTGCGGTGGTCAAGATCCGCTTTTTACCACTGTTGGTGAGTAACTGTTGGGTGGGATGAGCCAAATGATAAATGTTCCCAAAATACACACACTGTTATTTTTAGTTGGGAAATATTTTGGTCTCAACATGTCGTAAATCTCTGTAATCCAGACCCTCTCGTCCTCCATGTTTGTTTTTTCTTGTTTGAAAAAAAAAAAAAAAAGAAGGCACTTGAGGTCAGGCTGCACTTTTCTGCAAACTTTTGAAGAGCTCCATCGCGAGCGAGAAAATGCCAGCAGAGGAGCTTTTAAAATGGGAAACAACTACAGCAAGGCCGCTTCCCATAGGATTACACGTATAATATGTGAAACGGGAGGGAAAAAGATCTCTAATGCATCTTCTGGATCCATATGTAGCATACGCTGCTGTTTCCCGATTCTTCCTGCCTCGTTCACTCGTTTTTTTTTAAAAATAAGACTGGAAAGCTTACACACAATAATATAGATCTGGATGTCCAGATCTTCCAGGGTGGGAGATTTCTTCTGTGTTTTCATCCTTTCTATTTCTTCCGGCTGATTAATGGTCAACACTCAAGGCGGGGGGGGGAAGAAAAAAAAATTAAATGGAGAGGAGTAGAGGAAAGAGCATTGATTCACAAGCGTTTAATATTGTACTACATAAATAACAGACGAGAAGGAATGACGGCGGTTCAATAAGAAGCCGTCTCGTCTTTAATTAATCTATCCCATCGCTATACCTCACGTGTGATCGTGGGCACTGACCAGAAATAAAGCACGAGATGGGTTTTGAGGGAACATTCGTTATGAGGGAGGCCCTTCCATCTTATTCGTGCCGATGAATTTCCTCCCTGGAACTGGCATTAAAAAAAAGCGAGTGTTTAAATCAGGCAGGCAGAGTGTAAGAGTGTGTGTGTGTGTGTGTGTGTGTGTGTGTGTGTGTGTGTGTGTGTGTGTGTGTGTACGCAATGATGAGCCATAGATCAACATTAATTCATTGCCTTCTCCGAGCAATTAATCTTTGCCGTGTTAGGCCTGGCGCTTTTACACACAGAACGCACTATGGAAACTATCTAATCATGTGACTTATACCCACCAATTACATCACATGGTTAAATGAGCGTTCTCATTAGACATATAAAACACCACACACACACACACACACACACACACACACACACACACACACACACCCCCTTAGGCTTAAAATTCAGCTTTATCACTGTTAATTTTGCAACATGCATACATTCCCTATTTATTTCTTTTTCTTGCTATGTTAAGCTCACCCATGCGACTTCAGCAGCTGTACAGACGTCACGAGCGCCTCAAGTTTCTTTGCGCAAGTAATGACAAACGACGCAAACTGTTGCAGGTCCAGCTGGGGGGCTCGTCTGCATGCCTCAGTTTAAAAAGCACCGGAGAAAAAAAAAAAGGAAGTACAACGTAAAGTAAAGCACAACGATGGACACTGCCGTCCGATGCTGCGTGGACATTTTCGCGTTTAAGTTCCAGGCTAAAGGGGGCCAAGGGGGCCAAGGGGGTCACCGGTTATAGGTTTCCGCTATATGCTTTCTTCAAAGCGTATTACGGACAGGGGAACAAAAAAAAAAAAAAAAAAAAACATCAAATCCTATGTAATTGGACATTTTAACTGTTTAACCACAGCAGCATCCAATGTATTCATACAGACCAGCAAAAGTGTGTTCAACATGCACTCGGATTACTGACTACAGGGTTTATTTAGCCTTCTTACACAAACAACTTTCCAGCATCGGACAAAACACGTCTCAGGAGCACAAAAAAAAAAAAAAAACTTAACCACTTTAGCTTCATTCGGCTGGAAATTGCCACTTTCCTAGCCCAAGGGAAAATGCTAATATCCAAATGTGCATAAGTGTGTGTGTGTGTGTGTGTATGTGTGTGCACGCACATGTGTATGACTAGCTTTGCACTGACCCTCGACAAGTAGCCTAATTAGAAAGCCCCCTTACCCACATTTCTACTCTCCCCCTCATTAAATCAGTAATGGTCTTTTAATAGCCAGTGTGATCAAGGTTCATAAACGTCACATATTCCAACGTGTCAACAGAGGATCCCATTTTCAGCCCCAGCAACTCCAATCTGAATGGACAAACTGTCTCCATCCAGCTTGTCTCCTTTCTAACCCGGCCAGGAAGAGGACACTGTGCGTAGGTGGGCGTGTACTGGGTCTCGTAAGTAACTCGTTATCCTCTATTATCCTCTGTTTAGCATTTCGCACAATGCTATTCAAGTGCACATCATGCGCACACACACACACACACACACACACACACATACATACACACATACACACATACACACATACACACATACACACATACACACAAGCTTCCACCCACAAAAAAAGAAAAGCCAAATTAAAGAAGCTAAAAAAAGCCTCGCAAATTACAGTTTTCCACACCAGGGCCTGAAATAGCATACTGAATTTGGTCGTATTGTCTTGTCCAATAGCGCTGCTCATCCTTTCCTCACAGTGGAAAAATTCAAGGAGGGAAGAATTTAATTAAATAAATCTTAATTCGGATTTGAAAAAGATGTCGAACGAGCTGTATCGAGCTTTGTAAACAATAATTGTGTTCATAGGTCAAGCTGCTCTTGCTCTAAACACGTGCATCAATAACAAAGGATTGCTAAAAGGTCAGGTCGCTGTCTCTTTCGATGCGTTGATCGGCGTGCGCGCACTTGTTTTTATTCCCCCCCTCTTTTCTTTCTTCTTTTCCCTCAGAACACAAAAAAATTTACGAAATGGAGTCATTAAACAGAGGGGATCTGCCCTTCTGCAGCCTCAGAGGAGAGAAAGTGACAGCGAGGTAGAAGAAGAGATGTGTGTGTGGGTGTGTGAGTGGGGGTTGGGGGGAGGGGGGAATCACCCACAATCACCCGTGCTGTGATTAAGGATCATGCGATCAGACATCCGACAGTCTCCAAGTCCCCTCTGCACTGTTCCAGTCTTAATTATTCGAACCCTTTCAAAAACGCGACCCTTGTGGCCTCATCTAGCACCGAGACCGGTCTGAACGGAAACAAATAATTGGCCTGCTTTTCCTCTCTCATGTTTTGACGTTCCGATTGCTTCCAGGTCCTTATCGCATCCTGCTCCGGCGAGGCGGTTAAGTCCTTTGCTTTTCCTCCTCTCGGTCTCTCTCGGCTCTAGTTGGAGTCCCTTTTCTGTTCCCACTCAGCGGGCTTTCTTTTATCAATCCTTCACTAAATGTTTCCATTGGCTAATCCGGACGACACATTCCTACTAGATGGACAAAAGATTCAGCTATTTGGATTTTATTCTATGATTTTCAGTCAGCCCTAAATCATCAAGCACATTCCTGACTTTTGGTGCTGCACACATCTCAGAGAGCTGAAAATAACAAAATGATAAATAAACAATGAGCCTTTTAAATATGAAGTGCCCTAAATCTTCTAGTAATGCAGCTGAGCCACTGCACTGCTTCAGCAAACACAAATGCTTTCATTATTTTCTATTTTTAGGGCTCCAATATTTTCGTCCTTGTTGAATACTTCTCATCATACATTGTCATTAATAGCCATGTTTTATTGTGAAAAGGATTTCTAAAACTGAGTAATTTATTTGAGAAAAATTCAAGCTAATGCCAACGATATGATCATTTCCTGAGGACGCACAGGTGAATGGAGGTGAGATGCAAACTTGTAGAATTTGAATATTTGCTTGAACATACTGGAAATTTTTGAACACAATGTTTCATGTATAAACGCAAAGAAACTCAATGGATTCCGGTTTTAGAAATGGAAATTAATGCGATTGGACCTGGAAAATGGATACCAATTTCGGAGGCTAGTGCCTTCACTTATCCATCTGTCCTTTATGTTCCAGGAGACGCAGACAGAGGAAGATCTGTTCTCTGAATGTTCTTCAGCCTGTCCAACTTCACAGAAGGTACCTGCCAGTTTCTGTCATTAAACCGGTTTCTTTACGTCCTCTGGCGTGGGTCAGCAAGTCCACTCTCAGCCCACATGGTGCTTCTTGCCCAGTTCCCTAGGAGCTGATTACTGTGCTCCAGAGCCTGTTCACTTCTGAGCTCCAGCTTGGGGAAAAAGCTCGAAAACAGAAAAGGCTGTCTCTCTCTTTCTCTTTCTCTCTCTCTCTCTCTCTCTCTCTCTCTCTCTCTCTCTCTCTCTCTCTTTCTCTCTCACACACACACACACACACACACACACACACACACACACACACACACACACACACACACACTCTTGTATATTCAGAACAGCTCAGTGAAACGTACAAGGGAAGAAGAGGGAAAAATGTATGCATTATTCAAAAACTGTTTAAAGCCAGGAACCGAAACGTCTGCATGCAGGTTAGGATAGAATTAATTAGCAGGAAACGGTTTTAAGGATGTGCCGTGCACCCGAAGCGGAGCCGGAATCGGGAGTAGAAAGGCCTGCTCATCTTGCTCTATGGTTTTGCTGCACAGAAAAAAAATCGGATTTCTGCTTCCAGAGAAAGAGCAGCTGGAGATGCCGTGGCGCCGTTCGCATTCTCAGAGCTCAATATCCGGCTCGATACACAATCCCATTTTTTTGTTGCATCCTCTGGTTTCATGTTCAGCCGCTGTCCGTCGCCCGGCTCATTGGCTTTGCTGCAAAATGTCCATCACGAGCTGTGACAGCACAGGCAGGCCTAATCTCTGCAACAATCTCTGACAAATCATTACACACTGCAAGGATGGCAGCAGCTGCTGAACTGCGAAAAGGCAAAAGTTAAAATGCCCCACATAATGAATTAAGGCTCGTCTCAGATTTGTTATTCTGGCGCATTTATCTTTTTTGCCACACACACACACGCACGCACACACAGAGCAAGCTTAGTGATGAGGAAAGAAGGCTATTTTGGATAAACGTCCTTCGATTCTTTTAAATAAATGGGCTAGATTTCATTCTTGGAAACTTCTAGTTACTCGCTCCACATGACTTCTGTCAATTCGAATGCTGGATGAACAGGCAACCAATCGCTGCAATTCCTCAGTTGGGTTAATGAATTTAATTAAGCCAGAAGTTAAACCTGAGCAGCAAACCTCATGCTTTGAGGCCAGACAATACAAAGATAAAATGAAGAAACAGTCTCCCGTGAAGACTACTTAGAAAAAATCAACAGCATTCTCGGAATTCTTAGCTTGAGGTAAATAAACTGCAATCGAAGACTTAACCCACAACGGCTCCCTTCGTGAGAGCCTCGTCTCACTTCCATACTCCCACCTTAAAGATTGACCGTAGCTAGGAGCTAATTGTGCTATTAATCTTAATGACTAACCAATTACTTTCTCAAACTGTGCCTCTTTCTGTAGAGAAGATTTGAGAGAGGGAGATGGGGTGGGACGATCGCGTGCAATCGCTTCCTTTAGTCTTGGTTCTCTGGGTTTTTTTTCTCCTTATAAAAAAACAAACAAACAACAAAATAAAAAGTGGAGGGATGAATCACTCGGCAACAGACACAATGTGCTGTGGGCAACAAATTTTAGAAACCAAAGACACAACACGAACAGCAGCCATGTTTTAGGTCAAAGGAAGGACAAGCACATAACTGGTACCAATCTGGTTCATACCACATTTCAGGAGCAGCTGCACATGTCCTTACAATAGACGTGGTTGTGAGCTTAAGGACATCCTGAGTGAAAGTACAGACAAGAATATAAACGTAAGTGACAAGTAAAAGGTACTGTAGAAGTACCTGTGTGTTCCCTAAAGGAAAAACTATGTAAATGTACCACAAAAGGTACAGCAGTAGTCTTTCAGCCCTTACTTAAGGCTCATAATTGGATGTTAACCACTCAGGAAGCTGCTGTTAGAGAATATAATCGATAACAGGGTGCTTTGATGTGGCTCAATATAAAGCAGAGTTAGTGTTACTACCCTGAAGTTGATTGTTTTCCTTTAAATCACTCCCTAAGGGTGGGCCTGGAGTCTGGAGTGCTTTTTTTCCCTCTTACAGCCATAGCAATTTTTCAAATATTATTATTATTTCTTTTTTCATTTATTATAGAACAGCATGTCATTTTTTTTTTTTTATCCATTTGCATTAAGATGCTGTAGTTCCACTTATTACCTACATTATTTGACATTATAACTGTCTGTCCCTCACCAACCCAATACAATAAAAAAAAAAATAATGTAGCCTGTGGTATTAAAGAGAATTCAAAAAGTCTGTAGCAAACAGCACAAAGCTGGGCCTTTAACGCGGACACCAGAAACGACTTTAAAATACAAACATCTTAGTGGAAACTTCATTTAAATCATCGTATAAGCAATTCCACACGTATTAAACGTTTTCTGTATAATCCAATGTTTGCACTAGTTCCTGTGAATGAACTGCATAAACAGAAACATATCAGAACAAGTGCTCTAATATTAACATGTGATGCGAACTAGAGCTGGCACTAATCTCCGAGCTCAATCAAGACCTTCTGACCAATCAGAAAGCGAGGCTTACAGGTATAAAACACAAGACATATCCCAGTGAGTGAATTTAAATGACAAGGTTTGTAAACTGGGAGGTAAATGTGAAATGCGTTGTTGTTTTCAGGTAAAGAAAGCAGAATGTCATAGCCTGTAAAACTGTAGACTCTCGTGGTGAATGTCCCAGGCTTCCTCCACCTAATCAATGCTCAAATATCAAAAATCTGCCTGGAAATGAGAACTTCCTGTCTGCATGCGTTCAGTTATTGCAATCCTCTTTCTTTTCCACCCCACACTGTTCTTCCCCTCGGTATTGATTGTGATGTAATTGCCTCTAAAACACTGGCGTACTAAAGCCACTTCCACTATCGATGGCGTGTGGGCGTACTGGGATTTTCACTCCGTGCGCAATCAAGACGCTGTCGCCAACGCCTGGCGTTATTAAAAGCGAGCGGTGGGCAAAAACCACGGGCACAACATTGCTACAGCAATTCCTCTCGCTGAGCCGGTTTTATCGGAAAAGTGGGCCAAACTGGATCCTAATTCACACATATATTCTCTCTCTCTCACACACACATACACACGCATGCTGTGATAGTCTTTCGCTAATCCGAACTGGGACAGACTTGCACCGCGCACGAGGGAGAATCCAGTTTGGGACTAACTATTTCATTAAAAATAAAAAATAAATATAAAATAAATTCCAGCCTGTAAATGACCAACAGCTACCCTAATAGCACGCGGAGGACGATTTAAAAAGAATCCTTTCTCCAAAGGAAATGCAGCACATTGCCAAGAACCTTGAGGCATTCTCGAGCGCAGGAGATCCCGCTCGACCTTCAAAAGCTTCAAGGTAAAAGCGTCAGAAAAGCTAATACACTTAGAGAGACACTTAGCTCTCGAATACGACACTCACTGACCCAGCAACTATCCAATCCTCTCATAACACTCTGCTAAAGAGGGCCAGGGCAGACAGAGGGCAGCTATTTAACACACACCTCACACACTGCTTCCTTTTTTTTTAGCTACCTGTTCATGTTAGTTGTTGCAATTTAAAAAAAAAAATAGTCTGTGATACTCTGATCATTCAAGGCTGTTAAATTCACTTTATCGTTACTTATATAAAAACTGACCATTTAATTTGATCACTTTATGTAGAAAGGGTATCCCTTAGCTCAGGATAATAAGTGAAGCACAGATAGCTAAGCTTTTCTTTTCACAGTATGAAAAAAGTGTTAATCTGAGATTGGAGTTTTCTATACTCTGATAGAATACGCTGTTACTTTAATTAGTATCTTCACCACATAACCGCAGCCGTGAAAGAACAAACTTCTCGAAAGCTTGTGTAGCAAGCTTTTCCACACACTAGCAAGATGCTAACAGCAGCAACAAAGTTTTGCAAAATGACAAACAAAGCTCAAACCCTTTCTGGTATACAGTGTTTCTTTTTTATTGTACATCACTGAAGCTTATTTCCTCACAAAATGTCCATGAAAAAAAAGAAAGAAAATTCCCTGTCAAGTTTAAATTCCCTTGGAGAGTTATAAAGACTTCCTCAGCTGTAGGTTCAGCTCATGACCTTTAATCAACCTAGCTGCTCATTTCACTAACAGTAAATAAAATAAAAATGTTCTACTTTTAAATAAAAAATAAAAAAGATAAAAGTTGTATTTGCCCCCGGGAACATCAACATTAAAGATCTGTATAATTGGGACAGCTTGACAAAAGACAAAGATAGAGGACGTCCATGCTTTTTTGCAGCTCAAGGTCAAAAAAACCAATTTTCCAACATCTGAATGAAGCTAAACGCAGCAGAAGAACGCACAGGTCCTACTCAGGACATTATCGAAAAGCTTCGGAGGAGAGCCTGGTAGCCTTCCATTCAAACCCTCGATCCCAGCTAAACACTTATGACACGACCTTCAAATAGCACACAAAGAAACATTAGTCCTCCTAATAAGTCGCAAAAAATGCTTAATTATCCCTTTAAATTCACATCGTGAGGAGAGAAAAGATCAGTAATTTCTCTCTTTCTCTCTCCCTCTCTATCTCTGACAGCAAAGTAGAAAAAAATCATCTAAATTTAGCATCAGATTTATCAGGCTGTGGCAAAAAACGAAAGAGGGGGAGTGTGCGTGTCTAAAAGAAAGAGAGAGAGACAAAGAGAGAGAGAGAGAGGGAGAGAGAGAATCAGGCATCTAAGCGGTGGGCGTCCACAGAGGGGAACTGTTCGTCATGAGTCACGTTCAGACAGAACCAAAATACATCTCCGCCAGGCTCAAAAATAGCACAGTGCACTGACGCTGGCCTGGTGTGACACACACACACACACACACACACACACACACACACACACACACACACACACACACACACACACGAGACAAAAGGCCTGCCCCCTAGCAAGATCACAGTAGAGGAAGAGGAGGAGATTGGAATTTTTAAAAAGCTCAAAGAACCGGGGAGAGGGGGAGAGAGAGAGAGAGAGAGAGAGAGAGAGAGAGAGAGAGAGAGAGAGAGAGAGAGAGAGAGAGAGAGAGAGAGAATCCCTAAAGCCACCCAAGCAGATAAGCACAGAAGTGCTGCAGGAGCTCTGAAGGACACAGAGACAGAGAGCTACAGCACATGCCAACTGCAGACACACACACACACACACACACACACACACACACACACACACACACACACACACACACACACACACACACTCTAAACTCTCTCCCTCTCTCTTTCACATTTTTCATTCTTCATCTCCCTCCTCATTGCCAGCAACCCTTATAAAGGACAACCCTGTGTTTTTGGAACTTCTAAGCTCATAACTGGGTTTTTTTTTTAGACACACACTGTCACACACACACTCACACTCATTCTTCTTTCTCCCTCCTTATTGCCAGGAAGCCTTTTTCAGGACATCCCCATGTTTTTTAATCTTCCAAGCGTAAACTTTTTTTTTTCTCTAGCCACACACACACACACACACACACACACACACACACACACACACACACACAAATTGCTGCTTTGTCCGTGCCATGTAAATTCTGGTGATGTGTTGTAATTAAGAATGTAAGCTACATCCATGGTTCGAGAGATCCTGACATACAGCTCTGAGATCCTGACATACAGCTCTGACCCAGATCATGGGTTACTGAGGAGAAATGAAGGACATAGAAATGTCCTTGCAACACACACTATCATCAGCAGACATGCTCGACTCAGTCGCCTGCTCACAGAAGGAGAAAGCTGGTGTGTAGAATCTCTCTGTCTCATTCCCAGGGTTTGAAGGAGGAAAATTGATGAGAAGGGTTTTTTATTTATTTATTTTATTTTTGATATAAAGCAAAGCACCTTCACCATTTTGCATGCGATATCTATTGATGTGGCAGAAAACAAAGAATGGAATTGAAAGGTGTTTAGTGTCAAGACTCCAAAATGATTTATAAATGACTTTATGATCAGCGGGTATTTCTTGTAACAGCTGTTATGGGGCATGTCATTATATCAGGCATTAAAATAAATGATGGTGATTCCCATATACTGTAACACACACACACACACACACACACACACACACACACAGAATAAAGCTCTGCTAAATGTTCTATCAGTAGTTCCATCGTGTAAAAGAGCAACAACAAAGAGCTAAGAATAAACGCAGAGCTTTCCTCGTATGCCGCCGCTGCGCTGCTCATGCGGTTCAAACCCAGGCAAACAAAAGAACACGAGTTTATGGCTAATTACTCTAAAGCACCTAAAACACCCTGCCTCGGTTTATGATAAATCGCTTTAAACGCTATGACTAAGCGGCTAAACGAGGCTGAATGTAGCGGGGAGCTAAAGGCTGACTCGCGGAGAACACTAGCAGGCAGAGATAATTGCCTGCGTTTCTGAAGGTGCTCTAATAGGCCTGCTAGGCAGCAAACGCTAAAGTCTGCACACTCGAGTGTGTCGAACACAAACCCTGCAGAGCGCACAAGAAGGAACGGTTCTGCAGCAAAAAGGAAAAAAAATGGGCCACATCCACTCGTGAGGCCTCTGCGAGCGCACACGCGTGCAGGGCGTCGACATTTCTGAGTGGTCATACTGGGGAAAAACATCTGCATACTGGGAAAATCAGGGAATAGACTAAACCGGGGGTCTTGAATGTTTTTCAGGTCAGGGACCCCTTAGGAGATACAAAGGGCGTCAACCATAGCCACTGATGTTAATAGAAACCAATCATATTACGCTATTTATATGATGTCAAGATCATTCAAACTATGTTGTTGTACATGCATCATTGACTGTATATTTTCATATATTTTCATATACACACACAAAGTCACACAAAGCATATGAAAAACCAGGCAGACAGACATTGAGCTTTAGCTAGAACAGCAGTCCGTGGAGCCACTCGCTGCACCTTCTCAGTGCCATTACGCTGTTTAAACCAACTTCCTGTGAATTGTGTAGCACATCGTATACCATCAGCACACTAATAACCAGACTTATTGCATTATTATGAGTCAGGTACATTGAGTTATTGTAAAACTGGGAGAAAAAAAAGTCTACAGTCCAGAAAATCCTCGAAAACCATGGAGCCCAAATCTACCAAAGAGCTATTCTACAGGCCGATCTTTACAGATGAGGCTCTGCTGGGGATTTGGAGGAGGTCCGTCCTGTCCACTGTCTTCACCGCCTCGCTCTCCTCATTACTGTCACTCAGTGAGGAGATCTCAAACATGCCAGCTGGAGCAACCTCTTGCCCTGCACGCAGAGACATGCGCTTGCTGGCGATTATTCCCGGAACCCCCCACCCACCACTGCCTAATTAATTGAGAGCCAGGAAAGATAAAGGGTAGAGGAGACACGCGTGCGTGCCCGCCCGCAAACCCAGCGCACGTTTCGGCGTTTGCGATAAACGTGTCGAAACGCACCAAAACAGGCAGCCGGGAGCCATCGAAAGCCCCTCTAACAAGTGGACACGCTCCTTTAGGTCAATAAAAACAAAATTTGAGAACAAAAACATCATCTCTGCACCAACACACTCCTTCGGAGTGCACTCTGGCCTACACGCAGATCGCAAACGCTCACACTCGCTCGTCCAATTCACTCTGCCTGCCTGTGTTTGAGGGAGATTTATGAGATCCTATCTCTGCTTGGCTGCTTTTTTTTTTTCTTTTTTCTCAGGCCATTTAAAATCAGAAACAAAAGGGTAAGGAGGTTATTCCATCTCCAGACACTTTGATCCATCTATTACCACCCAAGAATAACAGCCTCTCCCATCCTCCTCTCCACACGGCCTTGTTTGTGCCTGCGACATGCGTTCCTTTCCTTTTCTTTCAGGGCCCCGTGGGTGAGAGTGGGGTGATGATAAAGCAATCCCATCAACTCGACGCTGATTGATCGACTATCCTTTCACACACACACTTGCACAGATCCACAAACAAACACACACACAATCCAACCCAGTTTAGCTCTGTTTGTTTCTTTGGGTTTTTTATAAGGGGGGTGTGGGGGGGGTGTCAATAGTCTTACTATCGGCTGCAGGTTCTTTTCAAAGCGGACTTTCTTTTCTTAACTAACACGCCAGCGCCACACACACTCACAGCTGGAGAGTTCTGTCTACACCTCAGGTTGTTTAAAGAGAACGAGAGAAAAGGGAAGGAATCAAAGACGTGTCAAGAGTCGAGGCAAGCTCTACCAAAAGGGGTCAGGAAATATAATCCTAGAGTATGATCGAAACTCTGGCGAACGTTTGACAGGGGGGTTCTGGGTGCTGGAGAGCTTTTAATTTCCTTCCTCTTTACGCAGGTTCACTAAATAGAACCTGTTATGTTTAAATGGCCTTAAGATGTGCAAAAGGGACACCTACAGGAGTCATGATCAAAATCAAATTCACATTGCTTAGGAGGACCAAAAGAACCACTGTGAGGGAGAGAAAAAGAGAGAGAGAATGAGAGAGAGAGAGAGTGAGAGAGAGAGAGAGAAAGAGAGAGAGAGAGAGATGGAAAGAAGTGATGGGAGAAGCAAAAACTAGTGCTCATGCCTTAATTGGTGTTAAAACTAGAAGAAAAGTCGAGCAGAAAAGCTCCTGAGCCTTGCCACTTTAGAAAAGAAAAGAAAAAAGCCTGGAAGCTTGTGGGTGTAAAACAGGCGTTACCCTTGAACTTTATTAAAACCTTGAATGAGAGCTTTCTCACTAAACACAATATCTCTTAACTGGAGCACCATGTGAATCGCCCAGACTGAAGAGAGAGAGAGTGCTCACCAAAACGCTTAACTGAAGCATTGTACAGATTTGAAAAGTCACCAGTTAGAACACCACGAGTTCGCATGACTAGATCTTCGTCCACTTGTCTTGCTGAGACGAGTCACTAACATTCAGATTTTTTGCATCCCCAGCCCATTGTACCTCGGTCTCTAATCGAAAAATTGGTACAGCCATGAAAACCGCACTTATCTCGCCCATCATAACAAGGCAGACTTGCAATGAGCAATGAGGAAAGGGTTATTGTGGCCGTCGCCTAGTTCTGAGGCGCCTAGTGAAGAGGTTTCATTTCCATTACGAGCTACTTTCACAGCGCAAATGGCCACGGCCCCAGCGGCAATTAAAATCGTGTCGGGACACGTCGGGTTCTGTAAAGCCACGAAATCTGCAAAACAACAACAACAACAATCACAACAACAACAACAGCAGCAGCGCAGCAAACGCTCGCTGATCTTGGGCGATATTAGCCGGCGCATCAACCCTGGCCTTTATTTTCCCTCAGCTTTTCTTCACAATAAAACAGAATGAGGCCATTTCTAACAAGGAGGAGAGGAAAGGGTGACGGCCGTTTTGCTTTTGATTTTCTTTAGCAGCGCGTGAGCTCTCAGTGTCTCTCGCTCATTAGGCTGCGCGACTCGCCGGCTTGCCGGATTTATCCGAGCAAATGATGGTGTGAACTCATCTGAGCAAATGACGGCGTGGATTTATGACCGCGAGACGAGCTCGCCGCTGGAACTCGGACTGGGTCATGGACCTTCGCTAGTTCTGAGCACTCGTCCCTCCGCCACACTCTCTCAACCTTCAGTGAGGATAAACATTACAGACGTACATTATACGCTCATAAGCACGAGTGTAGATCAAAGCCACATTCTGCATAAATACATGCGACCCCACATTGCCACCGTCTCTACTGAATATTTATGCTTAAACCTGAAGTAGGACTACTTCGCACTATCCCACACAAACAATAGCAGATGTATTACAGATGCATCAAAATATCTGATCAAAGATTTCGCCGCTTTCTATTTTAGAGGAGGCTGCCTATGTAGGCAGATTTTTTTTTTGGGGTGAGGGGGGGGCAACAATTGTGCTCTTTTTCCCATTTGAAGGCACCTGGAGGCTTTCTAGTTCATTTATGGTCCGTTCTGACTAGAGGTCGACCAATAGTGAATTTTACAGATACCAATAACTAGGTTGGATCACACTTTCCGATAAAGATTGATCAACAGATATCATTTATATGGATACTGAATACTAAAAAAAAAAAAAAAATTAAATAAACAACATTCCATGTAAAATAGTACTGAACTTTATATATTTATAAATCATGATATGTGCTAAATACAATAAATATATTAATAATATAAATATCTAAATGATAAATTATAATTCCTAAACATAATATCGCACTCTCTCTGCGATCTCCGTGAACAAACAGCGTGTGGTTTCAGTGATTCACCTTTAGAGGCCGCTCTCGTTACGACAGCCGCTCCAAAAACAGCCGCTACCCGGAAAAACTATCGATTTGTATTTTTGCAGATTGCTGATAGTTCCAGCAATCAACAAAACCGATTAATCTGTCGACCTTCAGTTCTGACATACTTTTTCAGCTCATCACGACTGTACAGGGTGGTTATTTACGTTGCCATAGCTTTTGAAACTTGAACAAGTCTTGCCTTTCTTCTCTGATCTCATCTTTCTCTGTCTTGTGCGAGATCAGCAGTTTCTGAAATGCTCAAACCAGTCTGTCTGGCATCATCCAACATGCCACAGTCGATATCGCAGCACTGTTTTTTCCTATGAATAAACAGATGGAAAGGCGTCCCAGTACAGAGACAACGTATTTGTGATAATCATTAACCAGCGATATATACTGTTCAACATCCTTAAGCCCAGCTGCATTACCAGTAGAAGGTATGTGAAAACACATATGCAAAAACACACACAGACGCGGTGAGGTCGACCTATTCATCCTACATCGCGGCCCTTTGAAACACCTGCCTGCTCGATGAAAGAGCTGAAACCGATACCTCAACCACAGGGAGGGCAGAGCGGAAGGACGGAGAGAACCGGAGAGAGATAGGGACAGAGAGAAAGAGAGAGAGACAGAAAAAAACTAAAATGATGACAAATGCAAAGCAGAGAGACGCTTTAAACGAGCCAGACTGCTTACAGAGGCCTTAAATCAATTTGACATGGAGGAACAAAAAGGGCTGTGCAATGCTAATCTATCTGCCTTAATCCCATTGCTGCGAGATCCTTTTCAAATTCACATTGAGCGCCTAATACACACAAACAAATAAAACCTTCTTTCGTTCTTTCACTAATCAGCTTGCCCTTCACCGTGCCCTTTCTCAGTCAGTCAAAGGTGGATTTTTTTTCCCCAAATGTATTATCTAAATCCGTTGTTTTTGCTCTTAAACACTGACACACTTTTAACACAACACACTTGTGCTTTTCGATGAGAAAGTCATTCTTTTCAATCCAGTTTCCAGATCCTGGCCACACCACTCACATACTGAGATCATATTGCTCTGGAAGGTCTAAAAAAAAAAAAAAAATAAACAAATAAATAAATAAAAACACAACAGCAGAGCCTGCAAGAACAAAACGCATTTTCATCTTTTCGACAGAAATCCGACAATCCGGGGGCAAACTGTCTTTTTTTTCTCCTCCATGTTTTTTTTTCAAACTATGATTTAAAAAAGAAAAGGTTAAAGTAAGAAGCAGGCAAGTATTAGAAGGGGGGGGGGGGAATCGCACAGAAACACTGTTTCTCAACCATATGCCGATACCCTTAAGACACCATGTGCTTCGGCTTTGAAAGCTTTCGCTGCCGATTCCCCATCTGAAACTCAAACCGCTCAGCAACAATACCTCTCGGAAAAACCACGAGGAAAAAGAAGGGGGGAGAAATCCATTATCGATTTCAGCTTGTTTGGGGGATAAAGAGGAAAGAAAACACAGTAAACATGCTGATAACATAACGATCTTTAGAGTCGGGAAGTGAAAGCGAATAATAATTTAATGACCGCCTTTATAAAAATGGAAGCATAAAGGAAACCACGCATTATCGTCACAATAGCTAGTGCTGTGTAAAGGTGCATAATGTGTACGTTACAGCAACGACAAACAGTTGTGGACTCATCTACCTCTGCTTTACTTCTGCCATGAATAAAATTGAAAAGAAATACAAGAAATTGTGACGCGCGAAGCCTAAAAAGCTACAGCTTTACCTTTTTCTCTTACTAGCACTGACACTGGAGACTAGAAATGTAATATAAATGTCTCCTCACAGACAACATACAAATCCTATATGTTTAATGAGACTGTGTTACTGTCAGATCTACACTTTTTTTGACAAATCGCAATTCAACAGCACAGTGGTGTAGGCCTAAACATAAAAATAAAATTCTAAAATAAAATAAAATATCAGAACAAGTAGACAGAGAACCCAAGCAGATCATGGTTAAGGGTCCAGCTGTGACTGTCTTGGAACTCACAATTTTCCTGTCATCTTACAGAAAGACTAAGCCACACACCAAATACAACCAGAACAAGACAGAAACCCAAAGTTCATGCCATAAAAAAAATAGAAGGGACCATTACTGGTGAAAAACATGAATAGCTTTCAGAATTGAGCAGCAGTGGTAAACAGGTAGATGGATGGATGGATGGATGAATGGATGGATGGATGGATGGATGGATGGATAAAAGAACGGGGTCGTACCTTAGGCTGAGCGCGGCGAGGAAAGGCCACTTTAGGGTCAATCTGAGGAGAAAATATGAAATGTAGAATTAACAGAGGGTCAAAAAAAGCATAGAGCCTTTTAGACACTTAGCAGACAATCAAATTGAGCTAGATCAGCAAAAATTCACACAGTGGTGGAAAGCAGCGTGGTGACATTCACAACAGTAAACAATGACATAATGCATGCAAGAAGATTTCTTTTGCCTTATTCCTTTTAAAAGAGAGAAATATCTGTATGAACATTCTTAAATCATATGTGTATATCTGCTATACTCTTTTTTTTGCACTCTATATCATTTAGCACAAAAGTACATAACCTTTTCATAAACACTGTATACAATATTTCCTTCATTGCACTATCCATGACCATTCTACACATTGTATGTAAATCGCTTTTCCGTGTATTGTTTATTTATATTCATATTGTTTATTTCATATTATCCATTCATCTGCCATCATTTATTTATATCTATCATATATCATAGCCATACCAACCTGCATGTATGTAAACATTTTATATGCCAATATGCATATAATACCATATATGCAATATGCTACCAATGCACTTCTAATTAGATGCGTACTGTATCTTGTTGCCTCGTGCGATGACGATAAAGTTAAATCTAATAACGTACATGCTTTTCTACGAGCGGAATTGTAGCTACTATGTAAAGTCATCATTTACAATTTTACATTTATGGCATTGAGCGACTTACAAGTGAGCACTTGGGGGTTAAGGGTTTTGCTCAAGGGCCCAGCAGTGGTAGCTTAGTGGTGCTGGGATTTGAACTTATGGCCTTCTGATCCAAACTCCAATGCTTTAACCACCCCCAAGTTAAAGCGAATAATAATTAAATAATCAGGTTTTTGATGTATGGTGTTCCTTAATTATACCACATTAAATGAAAGCACAATAAACTTCTGTAGTATGAGAAGAATACGAACGTCAGGGTACACCTCTCTATCACTGATTATTTCCTCACAAAAAAAAAAGGCCTAACTCAAACCTATTTCATCTACAGATTTATAAGCTTTAAATAGCAATCGTAAAAGACACAGCACATGAAGAAAGACAACTATCACAATAATCTAAAGTGTTCATGCTTGATGATCGTGTCAAATCATGAAGCCCAAAAATTAAAGAGGACAACAGATTCTCTGGGTTTTTTTTTTTTTTTTTTTTTTCCCCCCCAAGTTCATCGTCTTGTTAATTTGGGTGTTTTTCTCCCCGTCAAGCGCTCACGCCGGGAGCTTTATCAATCTCGCATTTGGAACGAATGAGAAACTATTTCATGCACCAGTGTCACGCTCGACTTTAATACGCAGCTCTTTAAAACTTTCAGCCGATCTCATCCGAGCAGACAGTGAAGGAGAAATGAAGAGAAAAAGAAGAGAAGAAAAAAAAAAAATGTAAACAGATCGAAATTGTTCTCTTGCAGAAAATTACTTGGCCGTGTTCAGCAAGGCAAACGCTTTACGTTGAGGTGCATCTCGCACTATAGAGCTGAACGCTCACCCAGAGGGAGGGATGGAGTGATATCAGATTGAAATCATTACCGAGGCGAAACGCCCGTCATGTGCGCTATATGAAAACACTGCAGCAATTTGGAACGACGGTGTGTCCTTCACGGACGAGGTTTGCAACATAATCTCATTTAATGCATTAGAATAACGGTGTGAATTATACTAGAGATGCTACGACTACCGCCACTCCTATCAGGTATCGATCTGATATCATCTTTAATTACTCTTACTTACAAAAACGCTCTCATAACAGCAATTGGCATCAAGTGAGACTGTGTGATCGAGGATCTGGACGTAGATCGCAAGGCCAATCCGCTGCAATCCTATAACACGGACGCAGCTTGTGTAATCGAAACCCAGGAAACTCTACGGTCCTGACGGTTTTTATACTTTTCTAATGTCTTTTATTCTATTATACTTCTATATACTTTTATACCGTCTATATATTAAGACTATATGTCTTTTATATATATATATATATATAAACAAATAAATAGAGTTTAAAATATTGTATATTTAATAAATATCGATTACAGTTGAAAGACTTAAAGGCTTCAAAAAAACAGAGCTACAATCGTTCATCTGTTGCATGGTTCTGTCCATGTTTATAGAAAACAGTGTGTCACACATCATCATAAACCCACAGTAAGTCAGTAACCTCTAAGTCCTGCTAATGTTCAGCATTTATTCGAATTATTCCTTAATATCAAATCAAATGAATCAAATAATTATCGGGAAAAATACACAAGATTTAATTAATGGTTTGATGGTGTACATTAGAGGTGCCCAAACGGTTTCCTGAGAAAGGCCAAAAATCCAAATGTTGTATTATACTTGTATTATGTTTAAATTAAAGTTGCCATGGATTCCCCCGTTTAAAATTGCATATATGTTTTTAGAAATAAATTTAAAAAGTCAAACTTTACTCTATTCTGTTTTACTTTTGAGGTATACTTTTGAATTTTAAGGTTTTCTGGTTCATCAGCTATTCAAAGACATTAAGCTGGTCCTTATTTTTCAACAGTTTTGTCTGACAAATTCAGGATATTAAGTATGTGAAAGTCAGTTAGTTTGCTTCTCAGTTTAGACTTGTTTATCAGTCTGAAAGTCTGCTTACAGAGGGAGGTACTGCTAAAGTTTCTGCAACTTAAAAATAAAAAAAAAGATGGTATGTTCAATGTTGGAAAATATATTACGTATGTGTACGTGTGTATGTATATCTTTGTGTATATATGTGTGTATATATATATATATATATATATATATATATATATATATATATATATATATATATATATGTGTGTGTGAGTGTGTGTGTAAATGTCTATAAATGTATGCTGAATATGTATGTAACCCCCCTTTTTTCCTGCTTATATTATTTACTTGTATTTTTATTTTAAATTCTATATTTTTTTCTCAAAATTAATAAAGTCAGTGTTGAGAAAAAAAAAAGGAAAGCCAACTTGATCCCATTAAGCCCTATTTCTAGTGAATAATTGACCATTAAGTAAAGTGAATAATAATTTTTATATCGCAAACAAATCGAATGAAATGGTCGAGCCATCATTCGCAATCAAAACGTGAGCATTTCATATCAATGCCCGTCTCCACGACGACACCGAGGCCTTTTTAACTCAAATTTGTTTAGTGCATTAATCGTTACGTCGTGCACTTTCTAACAAGGTCCACATAAACATGGCATTAAAAGAAATTAAAACGGTGCCGGTGTGATGTGGAGCGCAGCCCAATTACCCTGCTGTCTACCAGAGCAGAAGAACGCCATAATACGCCATAATTCCATCTGACAGAGTTATGATTGTTATCTCTGTAAATCAGGTCAATTTAAGAGATGAATTCCATAACACCTGGATATAGGAACCTTCCTCATAATGAATTCCGTGTAATGATTCGTTTTAGCGATTGGCCCCAGGCGCAAGCGATTCAACCTCAATTACTGTGAGAGAGCGGCTCAATCCGAGCTCACGCACACCGTCACGTGTGCTTTGAATTGCAAAGCTGGTTGACTCTTTTCACCAGGAAGCGCTGTTAAATCTTCCTCCTCACACACAATCCATGTTCCTGTTCAAACTTTTTTCGCTTTTACAAATATACTGAAGAACAACCAGGATCCAGATTTCTTCTCAACATCCGTCGCAATATTACATTAATGAGAGCACAGAGGGGGAAAAAAACTCGCACTGAGTCACTGATGACTATGCTGTATGAGATTACCATGGTAATCAGCATTGCCAATTTAAATACACATAACTAAAGAGAAATAACACACACGCGCGCGCACTGACACACACCATCTGTCCAAGTCCTGACTCCATTCATCAGTAGTACTACAGGCACACGATGCCTTTAAAAAGATTTGCGCTGCACAAGCCAATCAGAGCGCGCTTCCTTTTTCGGGTCGTGGCCTTTTGGAGTGAATGGCTCCTCTGTACACCTCAGCGAGGAGGAAAATGCCAACAATCTGTGTCCTTTCAGTGGAGGTATTTATGTAAATGCGAGGCTGATGAGAGAATTAGCTCGCATTCATATCGAACGGCGTGACCGGGAACTCCCCGCTCAGTCACTTCAGTGGCAAGAAAAATTGGGCCGAGATCAAAAAATATGCGCAACGCAGCGGCCGACTAATTCGCGCGACTAATGTATGATAATGACGCAAAATGAGTTGTGATCGTAAAATTTCTTTCATTTAGGCTTTGATTAGGTGGGGTTGAAGGATATCGATGTTTGAGCACTGGACTTATGATCATTTTGGATCACAGTATCTTTAGATTTTCTGGGGATCTGAAAAAATATATGAAAACTCCAAATTTCTGAATGTGCACAACTCAAAACAGACTACAGTTGTTATAGAATTGTAAGGAAATCTTTATCACTATGGCACAACCCGATGAAGTTCCCACTGAAGCTGTGAAGCAAAGTGCAGCTACAATGTCATTTCGGTCAAATTGAGAATTTTCTCAAATCAATTATCCATCGAATTTGAGGAAAATGTTGATGTTCCTGAAAATTCAGACTCGTTTTCATCACGATCCTGCCTATTAAACCGTCTGTAAAACAATGCGCTAGTTTACCGTCTGTGTCAAAGGTTTGCCGGTTGTTTAGCAGCATTCGATTTGAGTGCAAAATCAATCTAAAAATGCTTTTTTTTATTTTTTTTTAAATGGTTTCTTTTTTTCTCCCAAGTTATGAGAATATGATTTGCTTAAAAAAGGGTATCTTCTAACACCGCTGTGCTTCTTTTACTTCTCGAACACTGCCAAAAGTGTTTTTCTTATATAAGCTTCAATTCTTCTCCCTCTTACTGTTAAACAATTTGCCCTAGTAGATATTATATGATTGAATCCATACATGTTTTTAGATCTTTGAACTGCTTCGCTAGCGATTTCTTGGCAAACCTAAACATCATGAAGCGTTACGATGGGTTTTGTGGGGAAAAATAAATGGCCTCTCCTGTTGTAAAAGGAGATCATAATATTTTGGCCACATCACCCTGCACTGGATTAACTTCTCTGCTCAGATAAACGAGCCGGTTAATGCACCCTCTGTGCAGCACAAATCAATAACCATCTCATCTTAATCAGACACAAGCCGAAATATTACCAGACTTCTGTTACTATTTAACGTCATTGTTTTGAGTAAAACCAACACCAGACCAGCAGTCATGTGTCATACAATATCACAACACACAATAAAGTTACTATAATTACTGTACCTAATACAGTTCTATTGAACGCTTTGACATTGTCTGCTTTGCATTCATGTAACTCTTCAATGCCACAGAATTATTATTCTACTGTAATTACAAACAATAATTTAATGAGTTTGGCTGACAAAAATATTCAGTCACAAACAATGAAAGTAAACGGAATTTTCAGTTTGTAAGTAATACTAGCCATGATGATCGTTATTTATGTTTAAAGTTAACGTAGTTAATGTTCAAAGTAACTCTGGTTGCCCATCATGTCTTTTTAGGGTTAGCTTGATCTTTATAAGCATACTGAACTTACAGTGCGGATTACTGGGCAATAGTGTAGAAAAATGTGACACTACTCTGTAATATTTTAATAGATATACAGTGCATGGATAAAATATCGGGACACCTTTCCAGCCATATTTGGTTCTTCGCCAAACTGTTACCACAAGTTGAAAGCAAGCAATTATGCAGGATGTCTTAGGAAGAGGAAGTCCTCCTGAACTTCAACTTTCCCTTCATTTGAACCAGAAGACCCAAACCTGTTCCAGCAGGACAGTGTCCCTGTGCATAAAACCAGTTTCACCTATAGGTTATGGGTTGAAAGCTCTTAAGTGGCCCGCTATAGTTCTGACCTCAACCCTTTTGAACACCTTTGAGATGAATTGGAAACCTGGTAGCACCCCAGGCCTCCTCGTCCTTCATCAGTACCTGATTTTACCGTCCTTGTAGCTGAATGAGCACAAATCTCTACGAACACAGTCCAAATTCGAGTGGAACATCTACTCGGAAGAGTGGAACGGGATGGTCAAAATGCACATACAAACCTCATAGTCGGGTATCGACAAACGTTTGTCCAAATAGTGTAGACAGATAAATATAAAACAGTAGATGGATAGTGTAGAACCACATTTTAAGCTTCAGCAACTATTGTGACATACAAAGTTCTATCCATGATTACATTTTGCTCATTAAGGCTCATTATTCACATGGTGGGGATTTTTTTCTGCTTGTTCTCAGCCTGTTTGTTTGGTGAGAGATGAACAACGTTGGGAGAGAAATAAAACACTTTACATGCGTACAGCAAGTCCTCCCTGTGGATTCCATTAGAGCTGCTCAATATGGACAAAACATTATATTGATGTTACGTGGCTGCTTATTATGACTACTTTATGCCTAGAAGTCTATTAAAAAGCAATCAATAAACACATCATGCTCATGATTAATCACTGACCTGCAGCATTTGGCAGCAAAAATGCTGTGTGATATGAATTCGGAGGTTCTTATAAACAGCAATTGAACCTCAAAATGCTTTTTGGTTCTCCATATAGTCATCGGATGTAAAAACTCATCCGGAGCATTAAAAAAAAACAAAAGGAAATGTAGGAATTAACCACTTGTGATATTATAGTTAGCACCCTAAAGTTTCAAATATTTCCCTGAACTCTACTTATACTGCAGCAATTTGTCAATGCAAACACCCTTTTGAAAAAAGTTTTGTTGTACAATGATGAAAAAAAAAATTTTCCTGTTATCTCATACTTATGTCCTGAACCTTTGGCCTAAAAGTTTTTCTGTAGCGTAAATTACATTAGAAAAACACCGACACTTAAGACTTCCGGCATTAAATGTTCAAACAGAAAACATCTCGCTGTTCCAACCAACATGTACGTCGGAGTCGGAAACTGCGATCGCTGTGGCTTTTTCATATATTACCTGACAATGAAGGAGAGTAAAAGATCTAATACAAAAATATTATTCAGCATCCACGTGGGTACTTGGATTAAGACTGGTGTCAGTTAGTCTGCAACAATTATCCATAATGCCTCATCTAAATATTAAAACACATGATTGGTTTGGCTAATCAAGAAACACATTATCTACATTTATTACATTTGTCATTCGTATGGAGCTTCTGCACTGTAACACTGCATTCTGTATTGCAAAAATCCACTAATATCACAATAACGATTCATAAACGATATATTGCGCCGCACTGAATTCCAATTAGTATTATTATTACCGCTCCTGAGGAGTGATGAAACCGGCTGCAACAGGAATTTAGCACAAGGTCAAATTACCCGAATTCAGCAGATATCACTGGTGCGCATCATCACCTGCTTCGGATTCAGACGATTAGCTTTGGAGGGCATTTTTTTTTTATTCGGAGAGGAAGCTTTTTTTTTTTTTAAAAAGACCCAGTGCAGGACAGTAAACAGTTCAAATCCCGTTCAAAACTGTTTAAAACACAGCCGTGTTCAGGTGACTGCAGCAAACCGCTAAAAGTAAGTCATCATTTTTCTGGCACTCATATTTTCTGAAACTGTACAGAGAGTGTGTCTGGTCTAGTGCAGACCGGCAGAGAGGAAACGGAGCAAGAGTGTGTGCAGGTGTGACGATGCCTTATGTAACCCTGCTGCTCTTCTAGTTTCACTGCAGAGAGCAAAGGAACCTCAGTGGGAAGGAACATACCCTGTCAATTTTCAACGTCGGACCTTCTCTATGTTACAGAATTAGGATTTGTTTCGATCGCTGGATTTTATTAAAAAGAATCCAGGCAGTTAAAAGAAAGAGGAATCAGATTTGAACTTACAACCTCCTGGATACTGATGCAGAATGCAATCAATACTCCTCTGATATTCTGTCTGTAATTCAGACCCACTATCCAGCACTTCCCTATTATTTGGCAACAAACGACTGGGAAGACTGAAGGCCATCAGATGCATCCACTGAGCGACATGAGCTCCCAGTAGCATCTTTTGACTTGCTGCTCATGCTACATCACGAATCAAAGCATTCTGAGGAGGACAACCCTATCTGCTCTCTTCTACATGCAGGAATGACAAAGTAACCTATTAGTGGGGGAAAAAAAAGTCAAAACTGACCTTTTTGCCTTGGCAGTGTGTGATACTGGTCATAATATCTAAGAAATGACTTTAGAAATGAGCTCTATTAGGATGAGAGTAGTTTCAGTGAGTGATGTCTATAATAACATTTGCTGCAGGCTGTTTTGTCTACGAACCTGCTTGATTGCGTCACACGGTGTGTATGCAGTACTGAGACGGAGTACAGAAACTAAGTTGTTAAGCAGCTCTTCAGAAGAATTTGTCTCTTTGCAATTCAGGAAGAGAATATGTGCACCAGGTAACTGAATATGTCAAGGAGCAGCACGGAAAAAAAAACTTCCCCCCCGGTGCAAGAAATGGCAACAGCCTGCAAAATCATTGATAGGATTAGTCTTGTCTGGACTGACATATCAGACAACTGCAGAGTCGGTCAGCAGGCGTTTTTATTTTTAAAATTTTCCTCAGAGAAGAAGAGAGAAATACATCGGTGCAGATAATACCAACAGGAACAAAATCTCAAAAAGAGTGCCTGCAAATGATGCGAATGCAAACGACTCCAGATCTGTATGCAAATTTGACCCTATGCGAATAGGGCTGTGGTTGTGTTTCTATAATCTCGCATCGAAAGGCAATGATTTTGCACACACCTGCTGTGATTTTTTTTAAAATCCAAGATGGCTGTCTCAGTGCCTTTTGTTAAGTTTGCCATTCCTACGCTCCAACTTTTCCGACTAGATTCACCAGAGAGGAACTGTTGAACGTTAGGCAGAGCATAGCTGACCATTTTCTTTATCGATTTTTACAAATTCTGACGTTCGACTGTACTATGCAGAAGGAGATGCAGAGTCACTCTACAAACTAGCAAAACTGACCGACTTTTTCCTCACACACGCACAAATAAAGACCTTTCCACGGCTTTGGGTTTTACGAAAACTTGGCTGCACAAAGCCAATTCCGGACAGAGTTTTACATCTGCCGGGTTTCCGGCTGTTCAGAACGGATTGTGCCGCTTAAACATCAGTGGGATGTGCCTTTAAATCAATGGATGTTGGTGTACAGATGTTACAACACTGACGCTGAACTGTTCTAACCAAGAAGCACTCTATCAACTGCAAGCCCTTCTATTCACTGCAGGAGTTTCCCTCTTTCATTCTGGTGAGTGTTTGCATCCCACCACAAGCATGCATGAACTTATCTGGCTGATCAGATCGCAGACACAGAACAACAATAAATAGACTATTTTTATTGTCGTTATGGGAGACTTTAACAAAGCTGTGTGTGAACTGCCAAATACATACGGCACATCTTATACACCACCAGAAAAACAAACCCACTGGATCGCTGCTATACCACTAAACAACCTACAGCAAAACACACTCAAAACCATGGAGATGATAGTGGACTTTAGGAAACACCCCTCAACGCTACTCCCCCTCCTAATATCCAACAGCCCTGTGTCATCTGTAAAGAACTTCAAGTTTCTGGGCACTACCATTTCCCAAGACTTGAAATGGGAGTCCAACATAAACTCCATTCTTAAAAAGGCCCAGCAAAGGATGTACTTTCTACGCCAATTAAGGAAGTATAATCTGCCACAGGAGGTGTTAATGCAGTTCTACACTGCAGTCATTGAATCGGTCCTGTGTGCATCAATCACCATCTGGTTTGGAGCAGCAACAAATCAGGACAGGAACAGACTGCAGAAAACAGTTCAAACAGCAGAAAAAATCATTGGCGCTCCCCTGCCCACTCTCCAGGACCTGTACCATACAAGAACCGGAAACCGGGCAGGAAAAATCACTACTGACCCTTCGCACCCTGGACACAGCATCTTTCATCTCCTCCCTTCTGGCTGGCGCTATAGAACTTTGTTCACCAAAACTGCCACACGCAGGAACAGTTTCATCCCCCAGGCAATCAGCCTCATTAACAACTCACCATAAATATATTCCCTGCTTCATATTATATCTATAAGTACTGTCAGAACTGTCAGTCATCACATTATCCGTATATGTTACACACTATGGCTGCTGTATATTATATAAAGTCGTAAATATTGTCATTTGCACTATCATGCATTGTGTATTCCTACAAGGAAATTTTTAACATTTAACAATGACAAACTACTGTTTACAGGAAAACTCAGACAGCTTGGTCAAGCCAAAGTGGATGCTTACAAAAAATAGAATCTTGTATTCTCATGCCAGGAACCCACTGACAAAGGAGATCAAAGTGGCTAAAAGTAGGTACTCTTTCAATCAAAGATCCAGCATTGGTATGGAGAGGACTGAAACACATCACCGCCTCACTCAGTTGAGAATCATCCACTGGCGGATGACCTGAATGTGTTTTGCCGGAACCCATCCCATTTCTTTGCTTCAACTAACTTACCCATCAACTCCTACAACACCCCCCCTACTCCTTCTTCCACCTGCTACTTTGCCATCACTTATGGTCTGGGAAGATGGGTTCCAGGTTTTCAAAAAACAAAAGACACGGAAAGGGTCTCTAGGCCCAACCAGTGTTTTGGGCTGTCTGAAAGTGCTGACCAGCTGGCCACAATCTTCACGCAGATCTTCAGCAGTTCACGAGAGCAGTGTGAAGTACCATCAGCTTTAAACACTCCCCAATCATCCCAATCTCCAAAAAAAAAAAAAATCACAGAACCATTACAGGCCTGTTACATCTGACGTCAGGAAGTTGTTTGAAAGACCCACCTGAAGGACATCATTGGACCTCTGCTGTACTCTCCACCATTTGCTTACAGAGTAAACAGATCTGACTGCATTACATTCCTGCAACACCTCGATAGACCAGAGACTCATGACAGGATCCTGTTTGTTGTCTTCAGCTCGACCTTCAACAACATTATCCCTGAACACCTTAAAAACAATGCAACTGAGCTCATTCCAACCCCTATTTGTCACTGGATTACTTACTTCCTGAAAGCTAGTGAAATTGGAAAAAGTCACATTTAAGTCTCTTTTGATAAACATTGGTGTTCCTCAGGGATGTTCTGCTCCACTGCTCATCTCCCTGCACACCAAACACTGCATAACCAATGACCCCTCTGTCAAACTCCTGAAGTTACAGATGACACCACAGTCATTGGCGTCAATGGTGATGAATCTCCGTACGAGCAGGAGGTTAAACAGCTGAATGTCTGGTGCAGTCAAAGCAGCCTAAAACTGAACATGCTCAAAACACTGGCGATGATAGTGGACTACTGAGCACTCGCCCTGCAACTCCACCCTTCACCACAGTGGCTCAATCACGAGGACGGCCCAGCAGTCTCTCCTGTTTACATCGATTACTGTCTGGGTTGGGTTCAACCACCATATCAGACATTAGAAGACTACAAAGGGGAGTCAGGAATGCTGAGAAGATTACTGGTCCTCCTCTGCCCGCTCTTAATGAAACGTACACTGCCAGAGTGAGGAGATGAGCATCCAGAATCCAAGACACAAGAACTCTCCCCATATCAATTCATCTCAACTCACACCATTCACCAACTCATGTGCAATATATGTAAACACATTCAAGTACAATATGTAAACATGTGCACTATACAGTATGCACACACTGCCACAATATCTATGCACTTCTTCCCACTTGCACATATCTGTATATAAGATCTGCACATTCTGCCTACGTCATTCTGACTGCACATTGTGTACACGTCTTTCTTATTAATTTACAGTAAAATACTGTTGTTCCTAGAAGCTTCAGTCACCAAAACAAATGATGTGTGTGAGAGCGCACATTTGGCAATAAAACCCTGTCTGATTCTAATTTATGAATGTTAACATAAAACCATACATAGTCATGTTCTAATCTATGCAACTCTTCACCATTATGGTAGCATAAAATATATAATGTCAACCAGTTAAAGATAAGAGCAAAGAGTTCAGTTTTAACTCGCAGTCTGACCACAATCTAGTACAAAAATGACAGTTCCCTGCAGTGGTGGTACGCACTGTGTAGTGCAAGAGTGTGAAAATCGAAATACTAAATGAAAGACAACGCGGCATGAATGAGGAAATAAAGACGTATAAAAGACGAAGCACTGTTGCACTGCCAAATCTTTGGGTCAATCAAGAGATGGTTTTGCATAAACGGCTTTTAAATATATTGGAAATAAAGTAGGCTGTAGTTTTAAAATTTTGCAAACTCCCATAGAAAAAGGAAAAGAAAGTACTGGACCAACGGTAAAAGTAAAAAAACAAAAAACAAAAAAAACATGAAGAGCCTTCACATAAAAATGATTTGTGGATTAATATGCTGCAATACAAACTTAAATTCAATCACAACATTGAATGCTAAGATTGACTGCTTTGACTGGTCTACAACTTGTCCCTACAAGAATAAGGCAACTAAACAACCAAATCCAGAAACTGTGTGTGCAAACGAGATATCCGGGCCACTCAGAGCCAAATCCAGGGCCATTTAGTGTCAACAGAGCATCTAAAGAAGTTCACTGCATTTATTTTCTCTTCAGTTCCGGCTATTCAGCTCCACAGCTCGAGGGAAAACCACATCACACAAAACCTGCAGCAGGAAATCAGTGCGCTCCCCTTCCCATGGGCGGATCAGGCCGGCCCTAAGCTGCTGCTCTCTTTCCGGAGATGATCTCGTGCTCGCTCGGGTTCTAGCATACAGTTTTGAGTGCTCAAGCTAATTGGGCCGAGCTGTCGACTCAAGGGTTACTCAAAACCTACTCCTGAATCATGCGGTTTGAAAGAAACGTCAAAAAGTGCTAAATGTTTCGTCCTTCACTTCCGGTCATTTTGTAAACCTCTTCATGTGTGTCCAGCAAAAAAATCGTGCTAATTGCTACTCGCAGTGAAGTGATGTGTTTCTGCTGTGAGACCATCAGCAGTTGTTTCAGCAAGGTTTATAACCCTAATACGATCACTACTTTTACAGGAACTCCTAAAGCAATATACTGTAGACAGACTTTAAAATCTGTCTGTAATCACTGATATGCTGAAGATTTCCGTGAGGAGACATTTACTTAACGTCCATGGAGGGAGTGTTGCTTTGTAAACACACAAAGCTAAACCTTTTTGGCAATAGTTTCTGGCACAAGGCCGTGTTTTCGCCTTCCGCTTTCTGAGAATCTTGACAAGCTACAGTTTTTTGATGATTAACTTTCAGAGAAAGAAAAACCCCAGAGGCTGGTGAAGGAACTACTGTTGTTATAACCCGCTGCTATAACATAAGTAAGAACAGGAACGAACAGAATTCGTGGGCGTTCCACAACATAAAATGCATTTATGAATGGATAGAAAAGTATTGAAAAAAAAAATATATATATATTGCAAATTGCTGATATATATATATATATATATATATATATATATATATATATACTACACAAACAAACACAGACATGAGTTCACAGGCCATTACATTACAAATGCTGGTATCATAGTGGTTATCTATGTGTGGGTATCATCCGGACTTTTTGGATCCCAAGGTCATGAGTTAAAATGTCAGCCACACCACGCAGCTACTCCTGTACCCCTGAGCGAAAGCCCTCAACCCCATAGTTGCTCAGTTATATGAAGAGATGAGATATGAGATCAAATGCTAGTCACTCTGGATAAGCGCGTCTGCCAAATGCTGTAAATGTTCGCTAATTCAACATTGCAGCTCATCCATTTATCTCAAATACCATGTAATTAACTTTGCTTTTTTTTTTTTATTATGCACATAATGTAGAGACACTGCACACATTTTTAAATGGTTACTATAAGATTGAGGGAATTAAATCAGACAGGGTGAATGAGCTGTGATTTGTTAGCCATATTCTCACTCACAAGTTGGAAGGAATCTGAGTAGAAGCGACAACATCGTGATCACTGAGATGTAGAAAAGCTTACAAAGAATAAGTAACAGCAGTCTTGTCTTGATTCTTCTTCTTTCAGCTGCTCCCATTAGGGGTCGCCACAGCAGACCATCGGTCTCCATACTACTCTGTCCTCGACATCTGCATGTCTTCCCTCAACACATCCATAAACCTCCTCCTTCATCTTCCTCTTTTCCTCCTTCCTGGTGGCTTCATCCTAAGCATTCTTCTACCCATATACCCCATGTCCCTCCTCTGCACATGTCCAAACCATCTCAATCTCGCCTCCCTCACTTTGTCCCCAAAACGTCCTACATGCCCTATCCCTCTAATAAACTCATTTCTAATCCTGTCCATCCTCATCACTCCCAACGAAAACCTCAACATCTTTAGCTCTGCTACCTCCAGCTCCACCTCCTGTCTTTTACTCAAAGCCACTGTCTCTAATCCATACAACATCACAGGTCTCACCACAGTCCTATAAACTTTCCCTTTCACTTTTGCAGATACTCTTCTATCACAAATTACTCCTGCCACTCTTCTCCACCCACTCCACCCTGCCTGCACTCTTTTCTTCACTTCTCTTGTCTTGATAATGTAGCCAAATCCTGGCAGATATCTAACCAAACCTCCTCTGCTGTGTTTGCATGTGCGTGCGTGCACGTGTGCATGCGTGTGTGTGTGTGTTAGAGAGACTTTGCTTCCTGTTAGCCTTGGAGACAAAATGAAATGCGAACCCCACATCTTCGTAGCAATTTCCCCTTCATTTTCTTTTCTGCGATACAGAAAGCAAAAAGCGCACTTCTAACCAAACACACCTGACATTCGAGATGGACACGGCATTCTTAAGTGGGAGAAAAACGAAACGCAGGTTCGAGGAGTCACGTGATTTCCATACAGAGCTGAGGTTGAAACTTTGGTGAGCTTACGCAGTGTGTATAGGTAAATACAAGTCGAGAGGTGTGTTTGCTGACGAAGCTTTATACGATGCTCAGTTTGCACTCGAAGGTAAAGAAAAATATTACAATACCGACAGTATCACAAAACAGCTCGTTCTAAATAAGAGTAAACAGTGTGTTGTTTCTAGAAACAGTGAGCTTATACCTGTCAGGTTTTTTTCCACAACCAAAAAAAATCGAATGTAAAAAAAATGTAGTTGAATGCTTGCTAATTTTTTTGTTGTTGCATAAAAAATTTTAATAACAAAGTGCTTAATTTAATGCAGTAACATGCACAGAGATAAAAAACTAGTTAATTCAATTATAAAATTAAAAGAGAAATAAAGACGTTTCTGATTATAAGTTTATGTTTTTGTGAAATTAACAAAAACCTCAGGGTTTGATGTATTTTGATATCTTGTTAACGATTTATTTCTAATATAAGCTATTAAAGGAAAAAAAGGGGAAAAAAAAGGGTTTCAAGAAATGTATACATAACTAATTCTAATACTTATTAATGGTTAACTAATGCATAATACATGCATTAATTCGTTTGTTGAAATGAAAACAAGTGAGGCTCATAGGAGAGTCATGACAACAAAATGACAACATACAATAAAATATCGATATATGCACTGTGTGTATTGTGAGATTATCACAATATATTATATGGACGAAAGTACAGGGACACATGACATTTCCAAACATGTGGTTCTTCACCAAAATGTTACCACATGCAGTTTTATAGAATGTCTTTAGATGCACTAGCGTTTCATTTTCCATTCATGACTACGCTCCTGTGTGCAAAGTCGGCTCCATGAGGATATGCTTTACATGGTTTGGAGTGGAAGACCTTGAGTGGCCTGCTATAGAGTTCTGACCTCAACCCTACTGAACACCTTTGGGAGGGAATTGGAACATCAATAGCACCCCAGGCCTTCTCAGCCTACATCAGTACCTGACTTTACAAACACTCGAGAGGCTGAAAATGAGCACAAATCTGCACAATCACACTCCAAAATCCAGTGGAACATCTTCCCAAAAATTGAAGCTTATTATAGCAGCAAACGTGAAATGAGATGTTTGGAAAATGCATATGAATCTTACAGTCAGGTGTCCAAAACTTCTGTATATATAATTTACAATTACAAAGTAAACTGGTTTTTTTTTTTCTCCAGTAGTTTTTCCTGGTCAACAAACCAAGATACATTGTGATACACATCTTGCATCATACAATTCGCTCTTCAAGAATCATTTAAAAAAAATTTTTAAATGTCACCCAAAATATTTGTCTTTTTTTGGTCCCAATCTTAGATTTGAATACAGAGTCAGAAAGAGTCTGCGTACCTAAACTTCATCAAATTCATATAAAAAACTTAATCACAAAAATCATCCTCTCATCAACCAGCCAAACTCTGAACTATACAGACGTTAAACTTTCAGCAATTGGTGTTATAGGAATACACACAGTGTGTTTGTGTGTGTGTGTGTGTGTGTGTATATATGTTGGGCTCAGGATCACACTCGACACTCTGTCTATTTATTGCTGTGCAAACATTTTATTTTTAGTACAGCTGTTACTTAATCATCTCCGGCTGAAATTCTGCAGAGATTTGCACGTTTGTTAGACTTTTCTGTCTCTGTATATTTTGTGTCATTCTTAATCCAACTCACACGTGTGTGTGTGTGTGTGTGTGTTAGAAATTGGTTAAAACGCACCCGACTCTTATGCTTGCTTGGAAAACTGCCACAAACTTTCAGCGCTATTTATTCGAACCTTTCTGAGAGGATGCTGCAAGGAAATCTATTTCGATTCCTCTTCTTTTAGGGAAAATAAATGGGTGACCTGATCTCAAAACAGAAAGTCAGATTTCATGTGTCGAATTGCATTTGTTTACAAAGTCAAACACATATGGGGCGTGCCATCGTATTCAAAACGGTCAGCAAAAGTGCTGGAGTGTTTGATTCCTCTTTTTCTACAGTAATTTACTTTTTATCCGCTTATAGCTACAGTTTCTTTGTTTGTTTGTTTTTTGTTTTTTTTGTGAAACATCCATGAAACAAGTTATAACCGCAGCTCCTCTATCAGTCTCCCTTTTTCTCTGTCTTGATGTTAATAAAAAAAATAATAATAATAATAATAATAATAATTTTAAAAAAAACACACACACACAGCTTATTTTGGTGGCAATAAAAAAATTTCTCGACATTTTCTGATTTTTTGTTAGTCGTAAATTATACACGCCATTCTACTGCACAAGCTCCTGTACATTTTAGAATAAGCCGTCACTATAGATTTGTTTTTCCAAACATTCACAGCAAAAAATTGTTCACCCTGTGGTCTGAAAATCACAGATTTCTTTGCCCCAGCGTGAGTGTGGCTTTCTGGGAGGGACGGATATCTTATGACACAAGCCAATAATGTTTGTCTGCGAGTATGTGGAAGAGGGCAAATAGCTTTTTGGTCCTCATGATGCCACACGTGCACCATGTATGTAAATTATGCAGTTGTTTTGCTTCATGTATGTCAGAGGATGTGTGGGTTGGGAGGTAAAAAAAAAAATTTGACAGGCAGTGTATTAGATAAGTCTGAATTCTTGCAAAAGAAATGTTTAAAAGGAAAAGAATTTAAACAACCAATTGTTGTTTTTTAAAATTGAAACCTTTTTTAGTCCGATTGTGTTACAGGAATTTGTTTTCTCTCACACAGCCTGACAAAATGAATAACAACTAATAATATATATATTTTTTTATTGTTTTCGTCCGAGCTACACACAATGCGACAGCAGGAGTTGACATTATCAAATAATTCTCTCCAGAACTATAGATTCAACCACTCAACACGTTCTTATCTCCTTATCCTCACACGGCTGTACGTATTGTTACCCTTCATAAATCAGCGCCGCCGTTATTCATCCTCCGTTAACCGCCCCGGAGGTCCTCCAGCGCTTCGCCACATCTGGCATTTCAGAGCTTTTAAACCGGCATGGATAACGCAGCGTGCAGAAAGCATGGAGCTCAGGCACCCTAACGCCCGCGTTTTTATTTCATCTCAGATTTTTTGAGTTCAAAAGAATTGGCGCCCTCACCGTGAAACACGCTGGACGCTCTTATTATGTGTATGTCAGCTGTTAAGAGTGTTAAAAATCCAATGAAATCTTCTCATCTGATAGACAGCTTCTGTACCATGATTAGGTTTGACAATGATTACAAGAGGATGATTGGGAAGACTAAAAAAACAAAACACGCTTTGCTTTTTGTTTTTTTTTTGTTTTTTTTACAAAACAATAAAAAGGGCAGGATTTTTTTCCCTCTGAAATAAGAAAATTGAAAACCGAAAGGTCAGCGTCCAGTCAGGTCTTAGAGTCAAGTAATCGCTTTAAATATGCTGTTTTGTTGTGGAAATCTCATGCTCTTCTTTTATATGTGCACAAAATGTAGAAAATGTAGCCTGATCATTCACCTAAACAAACAAAATAACACACACTAGGATTTTAAGAACCACTGAACGTTCGTATATGTGCATTTTAAGTAGCACTGAAGAACATTGTTTTATTTGACTGAGAGTATTTAATAAATACCAAGAAAACAAAGCAGCCAGGTGAAGGAAATAAAGCGACTAGCATTCTTCCAAACACACAGACAGAAAGAGCAAATAACAACCCCAAGAACAACAGGCAATAAACTACTTGGTGTAAAAAGGGAAGGCGTGTGTCAGTGTTCTTTATCACAATGTCTATAACGAGATGAAGAACGACAAGAAAGACAATGAACGGCGCGTTTGGAGCTCGGCTCCACAAGGACACGGTTCGCGCCTCGGGAAAAAAAAAACCTGGTCTAGACGGCACGAGAAAAAGTTCTGACAAGACTAAGGTGTTCATATGCAGACTCTAGCTAGCCAATCGGGACCTGGGTTTTTCTAGTTTCTTTAATCGCCCCTCCCCTTTTTTCTTTCCTTGCTCCTTATCCCTCCCACCCTGTCGAGGGCAAAAAGAAATAAAGGAAAAGATGACAGGAGGAATACTGAACGGCTGTATTGAGATCTTCTTGCTCACTGAAGCGTCACTTTGAGCGACTCGTAGTCGTTTCTAGTGTATGACAGATCTGCCGTTATACACGGAACGGCGATTAAACATCATAAGCATTGAAGATGTTATTCCTTATAAACAAAGATGATCCATGCATGCATGCGAGACGTCAACACAGACAAAACGACTCGTACGTGTGTGCACATGAGGAAGAAGAAAGCCAACCTACCGTCTTTGAGTCTAATTCGTGGTGCGGCTGAGCTAGGACTTTATCTACACTGGCCGCGTCAGCGAACGTAACGAACCCGAAGCCTCTGTGGGAGAAAAACGGAGAGACACAGCACATAATGAGAGAGTGAAAAGGGGGAGGGGGGGGGGGGGGGAGAAGATACACATTTCATCATTGCATCATTTATCCTGGGGAGCAGGAGCAATATATTTGCCTCAAGGAATATTCTCTTGTGTGTTTTACATGTGAGAAAAGAACAGCGGGGGTGCTACCATTTTGAATTAAAACAGTAAGGTGACCTAGTCTTAAAAAAATTTTTTTTTTTAAAGCAGAAAAAATATCACAGTTTCACAGTATTAAGGCCATGTTTAAAAACAACACAAACCAGTAGTTAAAAGAGAGTTAATGAGAACGAATTTCCGAGGAATCTCTAGCGCTGTCTGTATTTATCACGCTGTTGTTATGAGCTGAAAGAGAATTTTAATGTAAGGAAATGCACAAATCGTATAAATATCTAACGAGGGTGCCGGTGTGGATCTACAAACAAGGTGGGGAGGATGAGAACCACCAGGGAAGGGAATTTTTTAAGAAACAATTCATTTTTTATTTTGTGGGGGAAAAAGTCAGTGGTGAGGTAATGGGCAGATGACACACTGTGACTAACTGTGAAATTGTGACAACATAAACCTAGAGTGTGTATACACACACACACACACACACACACACACATTCACGCGCACACACGTCAGCCTGCATTACACAGCAGCTTTTGCATGGCAGCTTTTTTTCTCTCCCCTTAATGGGTGTGCTACACGCAGCAGGTCAGGATGATTTAAATATAGCAGCTATCAATGCTCTGCTCTGCTTAAGCTGCTCGGTGTGTGTCGCATGTGCAAAAAGGAGGACACCATACACACATAAACAAACACACACACACACACACACACATGCTGTAAAGTCCCCAAATCAATGTCAGACTGCATTAGAGCAGCAGCTTTTGCACAACCAGCTCTCTGACTGCCAGTGAAACACGAGGCAGGACTCCGGGGTTGCCAGGTTTGGAACTAACTCCCACTTAATCTGGCACAGTCCGACTCGTCATGTAGTGACCGGGTGCGTTAATACAGAGAAATCACTGCAGCCAAGAAAGACATTGCAGATACCAGATGCAATGTGCAGAATAAAATAAAAATGACTGACAAATAATTTCCAGAGATGCTCTGGCTCCGTAAAAAAAAAAGCATTAAACAAGACTGGAAAAATGATCGTTTCACCCCAGAGTTGACGTTAGCTTTAAAAGGCAAAAAAAATTATCCTTTTTCCTCTATTCATAAAGTAGAATTTAAAATAATATATTTGTACTTGATTTTTTTTTTTCAAGTTATAAGAATGCATTTACATTTTGATTCATTGGACCAATTTCCAATTTCAGGTCACCTTTAACCTTCTCGGTGTTGGGAAACAATGAGAAAATTATTTCCCGTACATCGTGCATAGCACTCGATCTCATTGAATCGTATTTTATCCCTTCGTTTTGAAAACACCAGGTGTCTGGTGTTCAATTTCCACCTGAGGTTTTCGATGCGCCTTGCACCTTCCGTGCTGCAAGAAACCTGGCAACCCTTGCGGGAAAGAGTAAATACACTGTTTTTGGAGCTCAGCTGTGGCGTGTTGGATGTGCAGAAAGGAGGACGGCGCACATGCACTGCACACGCTTACGCACACACACACACCAATACGACGTTAGGTTGAAAGTCAATGTCAGATTGCATTAAAGCAGCAGCAGCAGATGCAGCAGCAGCAGCAGGGGTTTGCACTGAGCTGTTCTCCAGGACTGATAATCCCTCCAATGCAGGGTTAAGTCCTTCCTCGTGCACATGAAGAAACGGCTTTATTTTCAAACATAAATAAATTATGATGATGATAATAATGATGATGATGATGGTTCCTGGGTTTACCTTGAGCGTTTGGTTGTGGGGTCTCGCATCACCATGCATTCTCTGATCTCTCCAAATTTGCTGAAATAGTCTCTAAGGCTGTCTGAGAACGAGCAGAGAGAGAAAACAGAGAGAAAAGACAGGAAAACAGGAGAAAGATGATAAGCGGGTCAGTCATTTTATTCCAGCACTGCGCGCGCAGGGGTCGAATAGAGGACTCCGGGATATAAACCGGGACCAAAAAAAAAAAAAAAGAAAGAATTTTTTTTGCTCTCTATAATATATAATCTGCTGTCATATCGGAACACTAGGTTTTCTAGAGATAAAGATAAAAGGTCATGCTTTTACCTGGTGAGGTCTGCCAGCTCAGGCCACCGATAAACATTTTGCTGCAAGAATAGACAGAAGAAGAAAAAGAGAAAGAGAGAAAGAAGTGAGTTCCAGTTCCAGGTGAGAGATCGGCCATGTTTCTAGACGTGTACGGTTCACTTAGGAATAAAACAATAACATTATTTCTTTTAAGGAAACAAAATAACACACACAAGTTGCATCCCGGTGCCAAACATGTCCACAAAATGTATCGAAAGCAAGTAAGCAAACAATACCGCCGCGCGCGGGGACGTGTGTGTGTGTGTGTGTGTGTGTGTGTATCCGGAAGGACTAACGGGGACGCTGTCGGCGCTCTAAAGCCTGTCTCTTTGCTTTCATTTCATTATAAAAAAGAAGGAAAGAAAGAAAGAACCAGCCCAGTCCCGGGAGCGGTGAGCGATCATCTTACCCCGGGTCATGCTGTGTGTCGCTCGGGCTTCCGGACGTGGCTTGACTCCCGTCTCCATCCATAGCGCTGTCTTAGAAAAAAAACTACAGGGCAGTAAAACTACCAGACACACACTCACTCACACACTCTCTCTCTCTCTCTCATACACACACTCACACACACATACACACAGACATGCACACACGCGCGAGCGCGCACTCACTCTGTCTCACATACACACACATGCATACAGATCGGGGGGCGAGATTGAAAGAGAGAGAGAGAGAGAGAGAGAGAGAGAGAGAGAGAGAGAGAGAGAGAGAGAGAGAGAGAAAGAGAGAGAGAAGGACGAAGCGCAAACAGAAGCGCAGGAGGAATATTACCGAAGCGGGAGGCAGAAATCATCACACGTGGGGATCAGGCTCAGCCTCCTGTCCCGGCCCCGCCCTCTAACGGGCAGCAAAATGGGCGTGGCAAGAATGTTTGACGTCATAAAATCCATTCCCCGCCTTCCCACAAGGAGTATTTGGGAAACCACGCCCCCTGTTGGTTATAAACAGGAAAAAAAAGAACAAAAATTAAACAAATTCTCCCCCCAAACCCTTTGACGATTTTTATTCCGGTTTATAAATATAGACTGGTTCTAATCAGATTCGGTTTGTAAACAGCTGTGTACAATTCAAAACTCAAACCATGGCAAAACAACAGTTAATATATATAAATAAAACTTTCTTTTCGCCTTCTCCCGTTAGGGGTCGCCACAGCGGATCCTCCGCACGTTTGATTTGGTACATGTTTTACGCTGGATGCCCTTCCTAACGCAACCCTCCCCAATTTATCCGGGCTTGGGACAGGCACTAAGAGTGGCTGGGGATGGTTCCCTGACCGGGAATCGAACCCGAGTCACAGCGGTGGGAGCGCTGCATCTTAACCACTAGACCACCAGGGGACATTAACAGTTTTTATATATATATATATATATATATATATATATATATATATATATATATATATATATATATATATATATATATATATATATATATATATATATATATATATATATATATATATATATATATCCAGTCCATTTAATCCAAGTAACACACACACACACACACACACACACACACACACACAAAGACATAGACACACACGTAAAAGAAAAAAAAAATGCTAATCCCATCCTTTTTTACAGATGTATGGAGTAAGAAATTGTATCCGAAAAGTCTGGAATCAATATGAGTAAAAGCGTAAAATGATGAGCAATGAAATTTAAATCATCAATTCTCAGACACCCTTCATCTGTGATATACTGTAATTGTGCATAAGGAATATGCTCTACACAGGTTAAATATATAGATCATATAGATGATCATGTAGATATAAATGATCATAAAGATCATTTCTATAGTAAACGGTCAGGCACAGGTGTTTGCAGATGTTTACTGGGTATGGCCGAAATTCGCATCTTTATAAAAACAGATCAAAATTTAGCAAAGATGGTGAGTTTTTGTGGATCTGATTGATGTATGTTCAAAGTAAAGCTGCTCCTTTAAGTTTCCAACACTGGAAAGTTTTAAATTTTTTTACTTTTCAGGTCTGGGGTAACATAACAAGCAGCTTTTTTAAAAAAAATAAGTGAGAGAGTAAAAAAAAAGTTTTTGAGGATATTACAATATTAACTACAAGCCTAAATCCCAAACAAAAAAAAAAGTTAGATGCAATGATTTGCAAATCTCTTAAATCTATACTCTATTGAAAAAAAAAAATTAATTAAATGAAATAAAATACAAATAATAATAATAATAATAATAATAAACATATAAAATGTTTAAACAGAGAATATATATCATTTATTTTAGGTAAAAATAGGGTTATTTTTAATTTGATGGCTCTAACAGGTTTAAAAATAGTTTGGACAGAGTCATGTTTACCACTGTGTAGCTCCATGACTTAGAAAGAAGTAATAAGGAGAAATAAGGAGACCAGTTGCTGAAGTTTTGGGGGAGGAATGTTGTTCCATTTGTGTCTGATACAGGATTCTAGCTGCTCAACAGTTCTGGGTATTCTTTGTTGTGTTTTTAATTTCTTGATGCACAAAATGTTTTCAGATGGTGGAAGGTCTGCAGGCAGGCCAGTTCAGCACTCGGACTCTTCTACTACTAAGTAATGTAACTGTAATAGATGCAGTATGCAGTTAGCATTGTCTTGCTCAAATATGCAAGGCCTTACCTGAAAAACACGTTTTCTGGATGGAAGCATATGTTGCTCTAAAACCTGTACAGATGGTCCCTAAGTTACGATGGTTCGACTTACGATTTTTCTATCTTACGATTATGATATGACAAAATTGTACAAATATTTAAAATTTCACTCAACAGGCAGCAGCGTACGATGTACGATACGTTGGACGTGCAGCTGAGATGAGTGTATCTCTCGTCCTGTAAGATGCTCCACTTTCGCGAGCACTCGACGGAGTAAAGTTGTCTCAGTGTGTATTTTTTCTTTTTCAAATGGTTTCAAACATTAATTTTAGTGATAAAAGCATGTCTTCCAAGCGCCCAAGTATGTCTCCTGCTGCTAGTGAAAAAAAAAGAGAAAAGCCATCAGTATAGAGCAGAAAATTAAGATTATAAATCAGCATGAAGCAGTAAAAGACTCAGAGTCATAGTACCATCTTCGACTTACGATATTTTTGACTTACGCTGGGGGCGTCATAACGTAGCTTAATCGTAAGTAGAGGACTAACTGTATAACCGTTCATCAGCCTTTACAAATGTGCAAGCTGCCCATTTTACTGGTACTTATGCACTCCCATACCATACCATCAGAGATGCGGCTTAATGACCTAAACTTAGAAACTGAGATGGTCCCTCTCCTCTTTAGACTGGAGGATGTGGTGATCACAAAGAAATCAAAATTACAATTAAAAGTGGAACCTCGGAGCTCAAGCACAATTACAAAGGGCAATTATTGCTTCGAGGATGCCGGCGTTTGCTCTGCAAATCAGAGAAAGATTACAGTGCACAGTGCTTAATGACCTAAACTTAGAAACTGAGATGGTCCCTCTCCTCTTTAGACTGGAGGATGTGGTGATCACAAAGAAACCAAAATGACTCTGCTTCTCTAAGATACACTATTTATACCCAGTCATCTTAATAACCTGTTATTTATTAACCTAATTAATTTGAACATGTTTCTCAAACTGTTATTATAGTATATACACTGGAACTTTGGAGCTCGCGGCCTCAGCGCTCGCGACCTCGCATGCTCGTGACTTCATTCCGACCGGCGACTCTCATTCAGATCGGCTCGTGAGCAACCGCGAGCTGCTCAAAACGCTAGTTTTAACATTTCTAATCAAGGTTTATCTCATTCAAATTGTCTAATAATTTAGTGTTATGGAGTGAAATAGTGTTATTTACTCATTTAAATCGATTTCGTATAGTGTTTTTGGGTTTTTACTGGGTTGGAAGGGGCGTATCAAAAGGTCGCGAAAATTCGGAACTCGCGACCGGTCTTGGTCCCTAACCCTCGCAAGCTCCGAGGTTCCACTGTAGTATTATAGTAATAACTTACTTTTTTCCAGACCTTTGTTTCCCCGTACCAACTTTTTTTTAGACTTGTTGCAGCCAGCAAATTTTAATTTGTCCTCAGTGTGATAATTGTATATGTTTTCTATGTTTTATTGTGAATAAAATATGGGTTTATGTTTTTATTTAAATTAACATTGTCCCAATTGTTTTGGAATTGGAGTTGTATATGTATGTAGCCCTAATTGAAAAAAAAAAAAAGATGACAAGCAAAAAAAAACAAAAAACAAGTGTAACTCTATTACAGCAAAGTACTTTATTGAGAAAACATATCACACCACATTGTGTTTTATATTTTATTTATTTTACATTTCTGTTTTTGAGCTGTTGAACGTCATTGTTGAAGTAAATCTGAATAATTGTCTATTCTCAATAACAGCTCTCAGTGAACATACATGCGCTGTGGATCTCTTTAAAAGTTACAGCGTCCGAGATAAGAGACATTTTAGTCAGTCTTTCGTGAACAGACCTGTGCAGCAGTTGTGGGTGACACACATCTAGTTTCTCATCACGTCAGCGTACAAGTGAGAGCTCAATTAAATCGGGATGCTCGATGGATTTTAAGTCATGCTACAGTAAGTGCTGTTTATTTCCTCACTGCAATCAGGGAGATGTGTGTGAGGACATAGAAGAGGACGACAACAATGGTTTTAGTTGCTGAAAAGGAGAACGATGCATGCAATGAACATGTGAACATCCCAACCCACCTGATGCAGCTCAGCAGCTCATTAACAAGTCCTTCAAGAGGTCCATTGCACAGTTTTACACTGAACTGAAGCAGTGAGACAAAGACTCGACATAGTAAATGTACAGTTTAATTACTGCTTTTATTGATTTCTCTCAGATTCTGTGCTGATCTCCAGTAGGAAGTGGGTTCATATCCCACAGAGAGTCACAGAGACCCAGATTTCTAGGTTGCATTTTAAAATATGCGTCTAATCAAATACATTTTTCTATATATTATATCTATTCTATATTCTGTCTCCTTTTTTTTTTTTTTTACTGTTAAAACTGTTACAATATGCAACATAGTCAAGAAGGAAAATTTTTTTTTTCAAAAAGAATTTGCTTGAAAAATGATATAAAATTTGAAAGGGAAAATGCAATTTTCTAACATTTATTTTCACAAAAGAAATATATAAAAATGTTAAAAATGAAAAAATAAATAAAATCAAACTTTTTTTATAATTCATTTCCAAATTTACTGAGTTTATAAGTTTATAAACATTTGAATACTCTTTTTTTTTTTTTTTTTTTTTTTACACGTGTTTAATACTTTATTTATGTGCATGCCTGAAGATTGCTAGAGTTCTGGTGTGAGTACTGCTGTAAGCAGTAATCTGATTCTTAACTTACTTGACCTTATTGTATATTACAACAGATCACTATAAATATCAGAACAGCCCTTGAAATAATAGAAAGTGTTTCAATCACGACTGACCACATGCCTTTCAGTTGCTTAATAAACATTTTTAGTTCGCACAGCCTTGACCCTTTGCTCACACACGATTCCTCCACGACTGATGCTTAAGATCCTGCAAACAATTCTGCCTGGTCTAAAAAATGTCACTACCTGCATGTATTGACCCCATCTGACACGCTCGATGCTAATCTGGAGCTCCAGGACCAGGAGGCCAGAAGCGTCAGGAACTTAATTACCAAATATTCCAAATCTGACCATTTGGAAACAATACAAAGTGTCTCTTTAGGCGTCGTTTAAGGACGCATCGGCGCCCATTCGTTTCACGTGGCAGAATTGAATTTTTATAACCTGGTGATTTTTTCCCAAAATAATACACAGCCGCTCAAGCACAATTACAAAGGGCAATTATTGCTTCGAGGCTGCCGGCATTTGCTCTGCAAATCAGAGAAAGATTACAGTGCATAGATCATTGTGCTTGTGACAGCTGCTGTGTTCAGTGGAGTGGAAAAAAAAGAACTTGAACAAGATGTTTATGGAGTATCTGTGTCTGTAGCACTCAGTGTTTATTGCCGTTTGAAATGCGACCGGGCCTTCACACAACAGCCTCACGGACACTGACTAAGATCTCGTCTGGGAGTAAGGTGATAACACATCAGCTCGCTCATCAAAAAATATGAATGCAGTCGGCTCGTGCTCAATCATTAAACAGAATACATTCGACTACAACAGACTACATTCTGAGGCCAGTTCCAGGTTTGTTATATATATATATATATATATATATATATATATATATATATATATATATATATATATATATATATATATATATATATATATATATTTTTTTTTTTTTTTTTTTTTTTATTATTAATTTAAAGCAAGAATTTAAAGCAGAATCCAGTCAATGCACAGTGATTCCCTAAAAGTCATGGGATTTAAACTCACAACCTTCTGCTTGGCTCAAAATCTTAATAATTCTCTCTTTCTGTGTTTGTGTTTATTTATAGTTCAGCCTCATTAAACACTCAGTAATTCTTAGAGCTGAAATCTGACCAGCTGAAGTTGATTTTCAACCGTCCTCTTGAAACAGCCAGTGCCAACTGAAGCCTCGGGAGAAGAACCCGATATGGTCTTCTGCTTGTGTAGCCCATCAGCTCTCAAGCTTTGCTTGTTGTGCATTATGGGATGTTTTTCTGCTCATCACATGTGTAAAGAGTGCTTATTGTGAGTGAGTCTATTCAGCTCAAACCAATATGGCCATTTGACTTTTCCATACCTTGCAGAACTGCTTGCTACTGGACGCTTTTTATTTATTCATTTATATATTTTTGCGCCATTTTGTCTAAACTAGAGCTTATTGTCTTAGCAGTTTCTGAAATACTCAAACTATTCAGTCTGGCCGCCACAGCAATGCCACAGTCAAAGTCCCGGAGATCACGACTGGGATCCCGGTTTAATCACGACTGCTACAATACATGATTGTACATACTGCACTGCTGCTACATGACCGGATGCACTACAATGCTGCTACACGATCGACTGAATAATTACAAAAATGTGTACAGTAGATCTTCAGGGTTTTCTAATAAAAATGGGCAACTTTCTCTGAATGGAAAATTGTGAATAAAACATGTACATTTACACCATTTAGCAGATGCGCTTATTCAGAGCAACTTAGTTATCTCAGTTATAAAGCTGAGCAATTAAGGGTCTTGCTCAAGACCCTCTTGCTGGGAGTTGAACCCATGACCTTCCGATCAAAAGTCCAACATCTTATATACTGAACTAACAGAAGTCTCAAAGCGGTCAGTAAGTTTTTATGTTACAGAAACATCAACTTGCTGTGATGCAGTCCAAGTTGACTATTGTTAAATAGCAGCAAACCCTGAAGTGTATTATTCCTTTAAGACCACAGAATTGTACAAAATGATTTCTTAAAAAATATATATTGACTTAGTTAACAACATATATTTTTAGTATATTTTAAGTCTATCATCAGAATACCCCTAATGCATTCATACCATTATCATCAATGCTAGTCAACTGTTTAGTGTATTTGCTAATTGCTAATATACCAAAAGCTAAAGAGTGTAACATATATAAATTTAACATGCAGCCATGCAACCATGCAAAATAGCCACACAAGTGTGCAAATATTTGGCAGTTTCTACCTTGGCATATGCCTGGAGAGAGCTTTTTGAAAATAAAAAAGAGCTAAAAACATCCTTTGGTATACTGAAATTAAGCCTGGGGTTAGACATCAGTGTAGCATAGCATTAATTATTTGTATTAATAATTACAAAAATGAAAAGCCGTAATAAGGACATTAAAGCAAACACATTGCATGTCTATAGCCTACTTTACTTATGTATATACATATATATTTATTTATTTTTTAGAAGTGCTTTAAGACAGGATTTCGTAACATCAGGAGCAGTATTTCAACGTATGACTCACAGCCAGTACAAAAAATAGGATTCTTTTCTAAGATTCATAGTAAATATGGCAGCTGGCGAGTATAAACAGCATGGCAGGACGGTTTATCACAACTGACTGCAAGACAGAATCCCTTCTTGTTAAATACAAAGAGGAGACGCTCTATTATTGTGTGGCAGGCACACATTTCCGAAATGTGCCTCGCAGTCGCAGCGGCATCTGTGTTTCATTAATGAACGGATAAAGTATTTAAAGGAGGGTTTAATTTTTAATACCGTACATCTGTTAGACGCCCCGAACAGATCAATATGGGAGGTTTGCGCAAACCTAAACCTATGAGCAGATTCCTTTTTTTTTTTTTTTTTTTGCGAAAAGTGTTTCAATCATTTTTTTTCTTTTTCACATCCAATAATGTTGGAATCAGGAAAAAAAAAAAACATGCTGCATAATAGGAACGACAAAAACGACAAAACTGTCTGGATGATGCTTTAATGTATTTTCTATTACAGGCCTCGCCTGGAAGATGTGCCCGTCGCCTCCATTAAAGGGTCAAGCTGATATGGTGAGGTGGCCCGGTTGTGTGTGCGCGCTCTGCTAGCTTCAGCAAGACTCAAATTGGCCTCTCGCACAGCACTCTGATGTCAAAGTAGCTCGAGACAGAGAAAAGCGGTAATATGCGGATGTCAAAGCACAATGAATAACTCAATGTCAAGCAGCATGTATGTGTGTGTGTGTGTGTGTGTGTGTGTGTGTGTGTGTGTGTGTGTGTGTGTGTGTTAGGTGGGCAGAGATGTGTGTAGGCATGTGAAGAACATCATAATAGCATGGCTGTCATGTGGAACTAAAGTTTTATAATTTCTCCGTATACGCACTGTATAGTAGCTCACACATATAGAGCTGGACACTTTGTGTGAAGCGGTAAATGTAGGTTTCCAGTTGGTTTCCCTCCACTTTTTTAATTCTCACCTCCCAAAATTGAGTAAGGTGAAGACTTTAAATAGGTGTTAAAGCATGTGTGCATGGTGCCAATACTCATTTTATGTCTACTTCCACATTAATTCAAGTTTCCCAGGGACGCTCTGTAGATTCACCTCTACTCTGATCAGGACAGAGCTGATCATCATCATGTATTGCACAAGGGAGTGACTTAGGTTGTTTTTTATTTTATATTTAAGAGAATACAAATTCTTTTCAATTGCAATTCTAATAGATCGCAAAAAAGTGTGCACAAATGATTGAGAAATACTGTTTTCATATGCCAGTGTGACTAAAGATTTTCAATAGAAACAATGACTAAAAAACGTAGGAGTCATTGTACCTGCATAAGCATGTACACACAAGATCGTGACAATGCTGGATCCTGCTTTTCTTTAAAACGACGTGATAATTGGACAGGCCCTTAGGAGTCAGCGATGAAAAGGTCATTTTGGAGGTTCATGGTTGCCTTTTGATGTCTCCAATGAAGTAATTTCTATTATTTCATACAGTTACCTGTAGGAACAGAGTTTAGCACTAACAGATGACTCTGACTGGTGCTATTCTGATTGAGGGATGAGACAGGAATACCATCTTTCTTATCCAGAGAGGGGGCCACTTATAATCTCCTGGACTGTCAGACTAACTGGCACAGATGGCTGTGGCGTCATCTGGATTCAAACTTGTTATCTCTTGACAACAGGGAAAATGCCTGGGAGGGTCGTACCATCAAATGCAATAACTTGTCTGGTGTCAAATAATGAAATGTATTAAATAAACATCACCAGGAACTAAAATCGTGCAAAGCTAGAGTCCTATAGATTATAATCCAGGTGGAAGTAGGAGTATGTATGGAATGAACTTCCCCCGGATGTCCAAGAGTCACTGGCAACTCTGGATTAGGGTGTCAGCCAAATGGAAATTGAAATGTTACTTCAAACAGAGCTATGGTTTTTAAAGTAGGGTTGTTAAATCATAGCCAAGGGGTAATGCCAGAAAGAAATACTTTACATATTAAAATTATAATCCTAATATTTGAACAGTTTAATTAGGTACTAAGTAGATATGTGGAAATTTTAAAGCCTTTTATTTTAAGGGTCAGTGGCTGCAATAAAGATTTGAGAACCCCGATACATAAAGAGTGCATAAAGGGTTCACTGACGCTATGACTATGTCCTACTTGCTCTAAACGAACTGCATAAACAGATACACAGCCTTACAAAAGACCAAGTGTGGTCTCACACCAGCAGTAAAATAGGACTTAATGATGACAAACGATGACTCGTACTTGCAGTCCTGCCGTTATGCAGTACAACCATTGGTGAAAGGACAGATCTGATCCTTTAAAGGACTTACAGACAAAAACAATAAACACAAACCCAACCAAGCAGCTTGGTTCTATTTAAATCTCATTCACAGTCCAGCAACACCGGAAAGGAAGCCTCCCTGGCAAAAACAGTGGTGTCTCTTGAGAGCGTGGGGTTGTTGCCATGTGTAAAAATGGCAACTGTTTGAAATAAAATAGTGCATGGAAGAGGTCATATTTTCGGCAAGGTTTCTCTTCCCGAAATGCAGAAACCAGAATACACTCTGGTAAAGAAAAGGGTTCCTTCATTAATTATTTAATATTTTTTTTACATTTTTCTTAAACATTTACACCATGTTTATTCCGGTCAGGGTTGTCCCTGGTGGTCTAGTGGTTAGGATGCGGGGCCCTCACCGCTGCGGCCCGGGTTTGATTCCTGGTCAGGGAACCAACCACAACCATTAGGGTTGCACAAGCCAGTGAACTCTTAGTGCTGGTCCCAAGCCTGGATAAATAGGGAGGGTTGCCTTAGGATGGTCATCCAGCATAAAAACATGTGCCAAATCGAACATGCGGATCATGAATATGGATGATCTGCTGTGACGACCCCTAATGGGAAAAGCCAAAATAAAGGTTAAAGGTATTCCGGTCAGGGTTGTGGTGGCTGTAAAGCCTATACCAGGAACACTGGGAAAGCTCCTTGGATGTGACACAATGGATACTCTTTTATGTATAGGTGCAAATTAGCAAAGGCAATTAAATGGTTGATTTGGGTGGAATCAGAAGAAACCAACTCAAACTCAGACAGAGAAAAATCCAGACATAAAATCTAACCCCAGACCCAGGAGCTGGCAGTCTTTCCATAATTCTATGATAAATTTACACACTGATAAAAATGCAATCGAAATAATATGAAAATGTGAAGTTTTAGGCCATCCATGGCCGGGAGCCCAAGACAGCATCTAGGGAGCTCTTGTATGCAGAAAAGGGTTGCTAATGTGTTACTCTGCCCTCTGATCCAGCATGAGCAGTAGATGGCTTCACATGTCTCAGAGGAAGCATTTGTTTTCATTCACTTTCCCTAGTTGGTAAATGAAAATTGGCTGGTTACCAAATGATGGGAGAAGATGTGGATACAAAGGATCTCTGCCACAGGTATTCAACCCTAGCCCTAAAAAACCCTGATCCTGCATGTTTTAGAGGTTTCCATACTCAAACACATCCACATCAACCGAATTCTTAGGTTTTTGAACCTCTCAGATGAACTTTCAGATAGGATTCTGATTTGGTTTGTCAAAAGCATGTCATCCATCTTCTCACCAGGGTTGCAGCGGATCCAGAATCTATTACAAGAGCAGCAGATGTGACCCAAAAATAAATCCGTGATGGAATTCAGATTCACACACTATTTCACACCTAGAACCAATTAAGAGTCACCAAAGGTCACCTAGAGGCATGTTTTTGGAAGAAAATAAAAGGAAAGCCAACTCGGACTCACAGTTGGAGGTTGGAGCTGTGAGTATACACCGTTCGCCCATGCCACTGCGATAAAAGCATCTGGCAAATATAAATGTAAATGTGCATTATGTGGCCTAAGTAGCTTAGCGTGAAGTGTCCTGTGAGAGTTGCTCTGCAGTTATTTTTGCGGTGACGGTGCTTTTCTTACAGATAATGGGGCTGAGTGGGACTTCATTAATCAACAGCGCTTTTTTGACGAGGCTCTTCATCGTCCTGAGTTCCGAATTGTTTTTCATGCTGCATGCCATTAATTAAAGTCATCAAAGCCAGCAGCAAGTAGACACGGCTTGCTTTATCAGGACCACTTTGCATACACTACAGCACATGCTTAAATCCTGTTAATTAGGGACAGCATTTCAAATTGTGGTTTTCAGACGAAAATGAAACTCATTCCTACAGGCTTATATACAGTTCTGATGTGACTGTTCTTTAAAAATGTGTTTAAAATGTGGATACCATTTAAAAGGGGAGGCGACAACCAGAGAATGTGATGCAGGTGCCATTTTCTAATCTTTACCTTGAGTGGCATCTAATGTTCAAAAAAAGCTAGTGCACTTGGTTTTTTTTTTTTTAAAAAGGAGAAGGAGAAGAAGAAAAAGAAGAGGAAGAAGGAGAAGAAGAAGAAGAAGAACGAAGGAGTCGATATGATTAAAACTGCCATAACACCTACAGTCAGTAGTGGGTCAATAAAACTGATAAAACACTTGCAGCGATACCAGAATTATATATTGATATAAAACCAAATAAAAGACAGATAGCATTAAAAGACAGATGACACGTAATATCACATTCATCTATGCTCAACAATCCTCTCGAGTGCTCAGCTCTGGTTTGTTTCCTGTAACAGCATCTCAGGGAGAAATGCAGCTGTAAATGCCAGGTGTATAATAATGCGTTATCGTTTTTATGGTAACAGTTCATGCACAGGAAATCCACAAAATGGTGGTGAAACACATGAAGGTTTATGTGATAAAATTTTCATGCAATATATATATATGGAAGGAGTCTCCAGTGTCTCAGTACTCTCTTATACTCAGAGTTAAATTTGTGTCAGAAAGGTTTTAGACACTTTATGCTTTGTGCCTTTTAAGTAATTCGACTGCATTTTTGCTTATTAACAATATTTTCAATATGCTGCTATGGTGAAATATTTAAATTTGTATGTGGGCATTGCCCTAAAATGCAATCTTTACACAAATCCAGATGTCAAGTTTGAATTTACATTTGTCCCTAATGAGCAAATCAGTGGTGACTGTGACAAAAGAATTTCCCTGAGACAACATGAAGAAATCTTGAAAGAAACCCAGACTCCAGAGGGAACCCATAACGTTACGCAGTGCTACGTTTGTTGAAAAGGAGCTTGAATACGAGCATTATTAAGCTTTTAACATTCTTGTATCAAAACCAAATGTTAGATGGCCTTTAAATATAAAACGATTTTAGCAACGATGATTCTCCAACAGGAGAACACAATATACCTTTATTTCCAATGTAATACTGATTACTTTGTAATTACAGGTTTACTTTTTTCCTTCCCTTCCCTTGTAGTTTTGATGCTGACACTGGAGACTCCTTCCACTAATGTAAAATAAAAACCTCTATATAAACAATTACTTGTCATTGATGCGTGACTGGGAGGAGTGGAAGGACCCAAATGCAGGACGCAACAGGGGTATGATGAAAACGGTCTTTAATAAAAAAACACACAGTGGAAAAAGAAAAACACAGGTCAAATACAGTCCAAAGTCCAATAGCCAGGAGACAGAGCAATTTAGGGAAAACCAAAAATCATAATCCAAAACAGTCCAAATTCCGAGAGCCGGCAAACAAAGCAAATATGGGCAGAGCAAAAACACAAAAAACAAAAACAATCCAGAGTCAAAACCAGAAAACAGAGGCAGAGCAGAGGTCAGGGTCCGGATCAAGATCAGAGAACAGGAATCAGAACAGGCAGGGTGGCAAGAGTAATCCCAGGGATATGGAAGCAGGTGAGATAATCTGGCCAGAAGTAAATGTCTCAGGTGTTCTTAAATGGGTGGCCCGAGAAAAACGGCAAGATGGCCGCCGAGCCAGAAGTGAGCCTGGAAGATCCTGTGAGCCCGGAAGATCCTGACAACTTTATTATTTTCATTTTTAAGATTCGATTTTATCTAACTTTGTCAATGTTTCAAGAACCCGGCGTAAGTTGTTTTCTATATTAACAATATCTCAACGTTCTATTGTCAGAAAAGTACTCAACTTGCTTCTTCTAAGCAGCACCATGATTGTTGTATGGTTATGGTTATTACGCTGTGAATTTAATACACTGGTTACCAGGAGGAACTGAAAAACAGCTAATAGGCTTAGAAAAAAAGGGCAAGAACACACACACACACACACACACACACACACACACACACACACACACACACACACACACACACACACACACACACACACACACACACTCTTACAGCCATCCATCAGCAGTGTGAGTGTGTTGCATCAGCGGCTAAAAATAGAGTAAGCAGAGCCCATCTGTTCCTCCTATTTCAGACTGTTACGTATGAAAGAATGTTCCAGTGAGATGAGCAATTCAGGAATCTCAAAACTGCAGTCAGTGGTGAAGGGAAAACACACACATATACACAAACACAAACACACACACACACACACACACACACACACACACACACACACACAGAGAAATTCCTGTCATGATGGAGAATGTTCTAAATAGTTTACACTAACTTCAGGATGTGCAATATTCACGCAAAAAGGTGTGTACACCCTTGGAACATTCATAGCAACATGGTAACCTGTGTGTTTGTTTGATTATCACACACTAACGATGGTCGTGGTGGTTATGGTGATTATTTATTCATAACTAATAAACGTCATAAAGCTAACTGACTGGACCACTGAGAGGAAAGAGAATAATAATAAAATAACAAGTAGAAATATTGTAAACTATAATCTAGCTGCATTTGAATAAAACCAGGAAGTGCTGTTAATATGATACACAGCTGCAACAAGATGAGTGTAAAGTTCAAGCAACAAATTCAAAATAACACTAATAGATTAATAATAATAACATGGCGGCCTATAATACTGTTCCTAACATCAAACTACTGATGTTGTCAATAAAGGGTGCTCGGAAATTCGAATATTCCTGATCGTTTTTGACTGCCTCTGTAGCCTATTTATTCGATCTCTCTGGTTTTATGGCTGTTTTATCATCCTTTTCACCTTCCCTGCGTTACATAAAGCACAAAGGAGATGAATCAATAGGGTGATTATTATATAATGATATACAACAGCAAGGATTTTGGCCACAACTTCTAAACCGAACATCTCTTCCAGGATTCTAGCATGCTAATCCCTGTACTAGCACTCTGATTTAGTTTTATATTGTTAGCTGCATCCTTCAAACACACACACACACACACCGAAATGCCAAGGGGCAGTCATGATGTTGTAAACAGCATTGAAACAGAGCCTTGGTTCTATATGTGCTTTAAAAATAAACTTGACATTTGGCTTGCCGGAGCCATGTTCATCTAAACCAGGTAAACAGCGCCCCCTACTGCACACACATATATACACACACATCACGTTTCTTCAGTGTACTGAAAAAAAAACAAAAAAACAAAGACAGGCCACAAGATTGCACTGATGATCAGTTCCAATGCACATTTTCTTTAATTATCAATGAATTCAGTACAAGTTCAGTTCAAGGAAATAGGTTTCTTCTATTTTGCCTGTTCAAATAACATTAAACAAAATACAGACAAAAGTTTGTGGACACCTTACATCAAGATTGCTGTATCTTATTTTTAAGCATTAAGTCACTATTAGCTCTTATAATAACCTCCACTCTTCTTGGAAGATGTTCCACCAGCTTTTGGAGTGTGCTTGTTAAGATTTGTGTTCATTCAGCTACAAGGGCGTTAGTAAAGTCAGGTACTGATGTATGGTGAGGTGTTCTGGGGTGCAGTCAGTGTTCCAATTCATCCCATAGGGTTGAGGTCGCTCAAGATCTTCGACTCAACCCCCTGTGAAGCAAATCTTCATGGTGCACAGGATCATTGTCATGCTGGAGCAAGTTCGGGACCCAAAGACATCAATCGTCCGCCTTCAACTTAAAGTCAGGTCTAGTTTTATCCATATAGTTTACATAACCAGGGCAGGTTTTTATAAGAATAAAAAAAAATATCATGATACACAACATGCTCTTCTTTCGGCTTCTCCCAATAGGGGTCGCCACAGCGGATCATCCGTCTGTCCTCTACATCTGCCTCTTTCACACCAACTACCTGCATGTCTTCCTTTACCACATCCATATACCTCCTCCTTGGGCTTCCTCTTTCCTGATAGCTTCATCCTCAGCATCCTCCTACCGATATACCCGACCTGATATTTTTTTTTATTGTTTTCTCGTGATCTCGACCTAACGACTGCATTTTCTCATCATCTTGACATAACATTGTTTCCACGTAATCAGTACTTTTTTCTGTGTATTCAGCATAAGAGCATGTTCTAGAGGCAGCATCACAGACTCACTCATTACATTGTGTAGAAACGGGTTTTTACGTTGAGATCACGTGAAATGATGGAGAAAACATCATCTGTTACCTCGAGATCAGGATAAAATAACATCGTGATCATAAGAAAACAAGAAAGACAAAAAAAAAAAACTTTATAGCATGATGTTTAACCACCACAAAATGGACAATAACTTAAAAAAGTGCAGTGTGTTAGTGTTTTATTCCTCTAGTACCACAGCAAGGACATTGCTGACTGCTGATACAATCATTACGGAAATCATCATTAATTACCTCTGCAAGCAACCTAAAAAAAATATATATAAAAAAAAAGAAACTGTAGAGCACATTCATGTTTGATAAAAGCACCACATACACAGTTTCAAATCAATTCAACATTTTAATGGGGACAGGAAGGTCGTGAAAACACTTCTGAACGTTTAAACATGGCTGTGGAAGCTGAAAACGACATTCTCATGCTTGTCTGAAATAATATCCAGACAGTTTCACAATTACAATTACAGGAGACGAGATTTCTTTTGAAGTGTAAAAAAAAAAAAATAATACAAAATAAATGCCTCAAGAATTCCAACGGCGTCGTTGTGCACAAAGATCGAACCGAGGCGACGTGGAAAAGAAATGGTAAGTCAGACTTGGCAGTTGGCGTGACGTGGCACTGTGATATTTACCTGATATGACACTGGCACGGTGAGTATCCTCTTAGTACACAAAACACAAACACACACTCACACCCCCTCCTAACAGCCATAGGTTGCTGAAGAATACACACGATTAGGTTTCCTTGACAAAACAAAGTACAAGACTGAAATCGAGCACTTTCACGTCACGTGTAATTCAAGAAAGCGGCACGCTGGGGATTCGCTTTGTGTTCCTTCGGCCTGAAGCCTGCGAGATGGAAGCAAAAAACGTGGGGAGGTCCGTGCGTTCCGCGACGGTTCCACCTGAAGTTTTGCGCGGGACATCGTAGGAGGGCTTGTAATTCGTTGCGAAGACGTCTTTGGATAATTGGAACACTAAAGAGATACAAACAGCATCATTGTCTTACACGTCTACAATACAGATGAAGGACACGGACACTGGACATGCTGGATGCATGGGACACAATGGCACATTTTGCAGTTCAATTTCCAAACCCAAATCATTTTAGGTGCTTCTTGAAGCGCCGTGAATACGCTCACGTGAGCGCGTGAAAACAGCTAGCTGAGTAGCTCATCATTCGTAAGTGTGCCATTAGCTTAATACAAGTATCAGGCATTTTCAATACAGTTGATTCATTATGTGTGTGTGTAAATATATATATATATAAAGAAATCCTGACTCGATTTTTCACTCACATCGTCTCGAACATTAAAACAGTACTGGGTGGTATAATGCCATGTCTCCTGTAAAGATTTTCCATTGAGACATTTCACATTTTTGTTTTAGACACTTTTCTCCAAGACAAAAATCCAATCCAAGCAGAAAACTGACAGATCAATGGATGATCAGAAGCCTAACAGCCACAGGGTTTGACAGTGTGTGTAATCCTGGAAACAAGCAGATATGGCATCTGGGATTTTATTTTTTACACGTAGTTGCCCGTAGAGAGAGAGAGAGAGAGAGAGAGAGAAAGAGAGAGAGAGAGAGAGAAAGGAAGGGGGGGGTGAGAGAGAAAGAGAGAGAGAGAGAGAGAAAGGAAGGGGGGGGTGAGAGAGAAAGAGAGAGAGAGAGAAAGGAAGGGGGGGTGAGAGAGAAAGAGAGAGAGAGAGAGAGAGAGAGAGAGAGAGGAGGGGGGGGTGAGAGAGAAAGAGAGAGAGAGAGGGGGGGGGGGAGGGGTTGGGGAATAGCACACCCTCCTTACTGGCTATAAAAACTACCAAAAAAAACCCAAAAAAAACCAAAGAGGTACAAACCTATGGTTACACGACCTCCCACTTTTAAGTTTGTTTAAAAGTTTCAAAGCAACAAAATGAATATTTATCCACCCCATGAGCCACAACTAAATTAGATTCTCCATCTGACACCTACAGCTCATCCCCTCAGAACAAAAAAAAGTAGAAAGAAAGAAAAAAAGAAAAAAGCTCAATTCCGCCAGCCATGACAGAGCAAAACAACCGTACTGCCTTACAGTCAAGTTTCAAATAATGATTTCAACAAATTCAACTACATAAAACATTTCCTCAAATGTGCATTCTCCCAAACACTGTGGTAAAAAGTTAGTCTAATATTAAAGTGTGTGTGGGAAATAAATGATCATTTAGCCTACTGTTAAAAGTTAATTTTCTAATAAAGGAAATCGATTCGGTGAGTAAAAAAAAAAAAAACAATAAAAGCCTTTGCCGAAAGGCTTGATGATGGATTTTAGTGATTTAGAGATTTAGTGTTGAAATTTAATCAAACACCAGATGAGCAACAATCAACCATCATCTCATAGACAGCGATTTTTAAACGTGTGGCAGCTCAGTAAAAAAAACACAAACAACAACATTTTAAAAGGAAGAAAAGAAAAAAAATGTGTATAAAATTAAAATCACAAGCTCATACATTAAAAAGTAAAAGAAAATAAAGACCGGACTGTTCAGCGAAAGACAGGAAATCACGGCACTGATTGTTTCTGAAGCGAGATTTTAAACACGATGATAAAAACGCACATTAAAATGATCTGAGAAATCAAACGGTTTGTTCAGGCACCTCTACGGGTTCCTTCAACATGGAGGCGACAGCGACTAGGAAAAACTTGCATATCTTAAGCTCTGGAGTCAAAATGCCATTGCACAATTTTTTTTTTTTTTTTAGCTTTCTTGTCCGTGCCAACCCTGCCCCCTCACTCGCTCCTACAGCTATGATGCGAGTGGGCATGTGCCGATATTAAACACAATAAATATAAACACTGCGTCGTTAATAAATTACTCAAGTCACAAAAAACGCATGGCCCGTGGGGGTGCAGAAACTTTTGAACGGTCTACGATAATGTCGTGCATTTCCAAGTCGTATTATTAGATGAAAGATAATCGGCACATGTCTAGACGCAGCCTTTCAAACACCATCTACATAGTGTATATAGCATTATTTCTGGATATTTGTTATTTATTTATTTTTGTATAAAATAACTGAAACTGAAAATAAGTGCTTTTAAAATATCGTGTAATGGAAATTTAACTATTATTTTTCTTCTATTTTTAACAGATCTATCCGCGTAAACAAATTTAATTCGTAGGACAAAAACATTTTATTTATATATGTATGTATATATATATATATATATAAAAAAAAAAAATTTAAAAAAAGAGAGAAAAAGGCAAACAACACTATTGCAGGTGTTGAAATGACACGCTGTGATTTTAAGACGTTTAACTGATCAAATATTGACACGCTTAATGTATTGTAACAAGATCGGCTCAAGCTACACAGGACAAGTGACGGGGGAAAGTTTAACGAAACAAACAAACAAAAAAAACAACGGAAGATATGTTTAAAAACAAACAAACAAACAAACAAAAAAATCCAATGCCTTCTAACACTCAATGAATTAATAAGCATTCAAAATAAAAACAAGCGAAATTATCTTTACGTATCGCCATCGCAACGGCGACGCATGCAAACGCTCGATACCGCGTTTCGCTCGCAGACAGGACCACCCGCGTCGGAACGAGCGTCCTGAACCCTCTGCGTCTCTCGCAGAGTTTTCAGCCCTTGTGCAAGAGAAAAACCGAGCCTCAAATCCAGAGAAAGCACATAAAAGAACCAGAAGGAAAGTCCTGCAATTGCATATAACAGGGCACACCAGGGAGTCTGTCTGTCTGTCCGTGGCAAACCCTGCTTAAAGCGGAAATGTCATCTTTTTAAAGGAGCAGTTTGTCTTCTTTTTTTTCCAAACAAATTTCGCAACCCGACCGCACCCCACCGAAGCCCGAGCAGAGCAGCTTCTAGTTGCCAGTCGAGTGAGATAAAAGTGTGGCGCTGTTTTCTGAGCCAAAAAAAGCTGAACAGAAGCTTAAAATCGAATAATCAAGCCAGATCCATTGCACAGCAATATTGTTGTAGCTTCTTTAGAATATACAGTAACCCAGAACTGAAGTTTAATGTTACAGTACTGTAAACATAAAACAGCAGTTTTTAAGATGGGGGTCTGTTGATCGCGTTTCTTCTGGGGGATTACTGTATACCATTAGGTCGCTTTCACTCGTTTAGTGTTTAGCAAGTTTCAACCGAACCTTCATTGGATTCTCTTCTCCTCTGTGTGCTTCTTTTAGCGCGACGCAACGATCAGGCGCTATAGCGTACCCCGAAAACAAGCAGCTTGTTGGCACGATCCGTTGACGAGAAAAGCGGATTGAAACACGAAGCTGCAGAACTGCGCGCAGGTGTGGATCGCCAAACGAAAAGAGAAACACGGACGATTTAATGTAACATTTGAACTTGAACTAAGTATGTGCACCTTTTCTTTCTTTCTTTTCTGGTTTTCCTGCCAAAACAACCACAATAGAAAGTACGCTCCCTCATCCACGTTTTGTCGGCTTTTGGTTTCGTTTTAATTACATCCTAAAAGAATGGATTTGATTCAAATTCCAACACACGGGTAAATTGAGTGTGAACAACAACAACAAGAAAAATTGTAAAAAAATACACGAGAAACTGCACCTTCGAAAGAAAAACCAAGACAGTGAGACAGAGAGGCTACATTACGCTAACTGCTACCCAGCGTTTGAAGCCTCCTGCCGGAATCGAACAGTAGGAGTATTGCCGAACAGCGAGTATACAGAAGAGTAACGCATGGTTTGTAATGGCTTTCCCGATTCTACCTGAGTATAGAGTTCATTATTCTCAAAAGCACAACAGCCCAAAGCCATTCAAAGCAGGAGTTAGTAACTCGTGTTTCAGATAGGCGTAGTCATCTTTAACCCAGTATGTGTACATAAAGTGCTATTACTCATGATGAGCCAAACACCTTTGCTTGGTTAGAAAAAAAGAGAAAGAAAGAAGGAAATAAAAAAAGAACACCAATAAGTAAGCTTGCTTGCTCAACCCAAGCCTAGTATATGGTTATCTATGCTCCAGCCTGATCTTTGGTCTGTGCGGCCAAGACAAAAAAAAAAAAAGAAAAACGTGACCATGATAACTCGGCACATTGTACCGTAGAGTTCTGGAGAAAGGCCTTGTTCATGAAATGTCACAGTAGATCTTGAGGCTTTAACACGATCCCGCCGAATACGGTTACAGCCTTAACGTTAGCTCTCACGACAGAAATGTGCAAAGAAATATTAAGGTTCGGGCGGGTTACAGTTCTACACTGGGAGCAACGAAAAAAACAAACAAACAAAAAAAAAAGTACAGTTTTGTCCGTCCACAGCCGCGTCTCAGCAGCGTGCGTAACCAAGTCGTTCATTATTTTTTTGCTGTAAAATGTTCAGCTTGGTCAGCGTGGGATGCCAACAAGTTTTCCTGATCCAAACGCTTGCATTACAGCCATTTTTTTATTTTTTTATTTCCCTCCCCTGCTCCGTAGGTTGCTCCAGTTCCATATTCTCAGGGCTGTCATATGTTTTCAAGTAAAAAAAAAAAACCCAACTCAAGGGAAGGACAAACATCCGTTCCGTGATAATTTGGGAATTAGTAATACTGAGAGCTAAATTAATTTTTGTGGAAAGTGAAAAATAAAACATGCGTGCGAACGGGATTTGGGGGGGGGGGGGGGGGGGGGTTTGCTGCAATGCTGGATCATGAATTTAAAAAGAGAACTGTTTCTGTTTAAGGCTTTTTTTTTCTCTTTTTTAAGCAGATCAAGTTCAAACTACTTTATTTCTCTTTTTCTTCCTTAGTAAGAAGGTCCTCATGGATTGTTTATGTGCATTGCATAAAAAAAAAAAAACCACACAAAACAAGCCTTTTTTTGATTTCAATGTGTGTGGGGGGGGAGAAATCAATTGATTGTGAAGCTCGTAGTTGTGTTTGGAAGGTTCCGGGTAGGTCGCAGCAGCTGAGTCGCATGAGCCGACGACTTATCCTTAGAGGGTTTTGTTATAGTGTTTGCGTGTAGTCCGACTCGCGGCAGTCTCGTGTGCAGAGCAAACCCGCAGAACTCCAAAGCTTTAGCAACAACATTCATCATCCCAAACTTCGGTCTCTTTATCATTCCGGTCTGGTTATTCAGAACAGAAAATTCACATAGAGGATCAGAACTGACTGTAGCACCCAAGGTGGAGATGTAGTACTGGTACTCGGCACCTCAATGATCAGGTCCGTCCATGACCTCCCCGTAATACGTCACCCTTTTTGGATCTACAAGAAAGAAGAACAAGAGAAAATTTATTCCAGTAAGTATATTATCCTGGATGGAATTCCCACCCTCTAAAGCCACCCCTTGGGGGTCTTCTTCAAAACTTATTTAAACTCCATCTATGGCTACATGTAGCTAGAGTTTCGCATTCTCAGTAATCGAAATGGCGCATCCGGCATTGTGCCTAATATATCTGATCGTCAATTGTGAGAACTTTTGGCAAAAACCCATACCTATAGTTTTTCCAGGCTTCCGATCTGCTGTCATTACGAGCGCGACCTCTAGAGACGCCACATGCTGTTTTACGTGCGAGACTGTGCGCTGCGCTATATTATATAATTCTTTTAACAATTTATATTTTATGAATTATTTTAATTAATTAATATATTCATACTTATTTCATATAGCACATGTTCAAAATTCAGTACTGGTTTTTTATTTTGTAATAAAGTTCAGTACTATTTTACACAATGTTTTTTTTTTTTTTTTATCCAGTATTCATTTAAAACAATCGGTCGATTAATCGATTATCGATACAGTTATAGTGTACGATCCAACCCAGCTCTTGGTATCAGTAAAATCCTCTATTAGTGGACCTTTATTTTAGAAAAGTTTTAACACTAATACATTTTGTAATGACCTCAAGTGCAGCTCATGACGATCTCGATGGGAGTGCCTGCGAGCTGTGTGTAATAATCATACAGTTCGAGTTTGGAAAACTGGGAAAGGGATATTTAAATTCTGATGTGAAGCTATCGGAAGTCACACGGCAATGCTGCTTGTGTTACTGTGCTTCAACACACACAAGCAAAGCCACGAGTCGAGTATACATTTTTTTAATTTTTTAATTTTTTTTATTTGCCTTCCTAAATAATCTTTAGAACTACGCCCCCTATGAGAGTGTAAGAAAAAAAATGCGGACAGTATTTAGAGAAAATAAACACTAACCTTGCTTGTGAAGAGTGAGGAGATATTCAAATTCTGCAGAAGGAAAGAAAGAGCAGGAGAAAACTGTCAAAATACAAAGCTTACATTTCACATCAATTCAGTATAATTTACTACAAAGGATTTTGGTTCGATTAACACCGTAACAGTATCGGAAATCCGATTCCAGCCACAGGGAGAAATTCCACAGGGAGAGATTTCCGGGTGAAGCTTACCTTTAGAGTGGTAAAGGACAGCAGCTCGCAGGTCAGTCCATCCCCATTCGTAAAATCGGTTTTGCTCTTTCACAGTGTGCACTTGCACGCTATTAAGCACAGAGTTCCTCGGCGGCTCGGCATCCAAATCCTCACACGAAGCGTTCGAGATCCTGCGCTCTGCTTTACACTCCTCCTGATGGCCAGGGCGGAAAATGGAGCAGGGTTTTACAGCCACGGCGGGCCTGTTAGTCCTTCTCTGTGCGTCCTGAGGCGCTGGGAGAGAAACGGCGTTCAGGGATGGCTGGATGAGGAACGGGAAGTTTCCACCATGGAACGTGATTTCCGAAATTTCGAACGGCACGGTCAGGTGAGAAACGGGCACCCCCTCTGGGCCTGCGTTGGGCTCGTTTATGAACGACAGGCCCCACTGGTTCTGGAAGATGTCCGTGAGAGCTTTCTGATTTGTCTGAGCAGCAAGGGGTTGCATATTTAAAGGTTTGTGCGGGTAAACAAAAAGACGCGGCTCCGAAGCGGACGGACAAAACGACGAGCTGCAGCCGTCACCCGGAGCGCTCTCAACATTCTCTCCGGCCTGGTTAGCCGAGGCAGAAGGCGCGACTCCGTCACCGTAAGGCGAATCGAATGACGTTTTCACAGAGTAACTCCCGTTAGCATCTAGAGACGCGGAGATGTTTGCAAAGCTAGCAGACGTGATCGTTTTTACAGCGGACATGGGAACATGCGAGAGTTTTCCATGCGTTTGCGCCGTCTCAGCGCTCGCTTTGTTGAGGTTCTCCTTCACTTTGCTTGCATAACTGATTTTCGGGACGATCTTGGCGCTGCTGTTGTCCACCGGAAACACAGGAGGTGGCTTGAACAAAGTCCACGAGTCCTCTTTAGAGTTTACTGAGGAGACCAGTTTGGTTTTACTGACCTTCTCATCAGTCTTTTTACTAACAAGACTAACAGATGTCTTGATGTCAGAGTTTCTCTGCTGCACCTCGGCCACAGGGCTTGTCTCCTGAACGCCCGTCCTGCGAACCCCGGTGTGCACCTCCGATTTAAGGTAAGCCCGGGTGCAATTCGGCCGAGAGTGCATCGATTTCCCAACCGCCTCCTGGCTTGAATTGTCCAGCTCCTGTTTAGAAAAAGGCCTTGATACCTTCTCCCGACTCGCGCTCTCGGTGCCTTTCATGCTGCTGCGTCTCGCTCTCCTCTTCCTAGGTGTCGTGTAGCCGCTCTCTGAGCCACTGCCGTCGTTGTCGACAGACTTGTTTAAGTAGCCGTTCGTAATGTAACCGGAACTGAGGCCCACCTCTCCGTTTAGAGATAACACGGGCTCTTTTTCGTGCATGCTTTTGACCTCGTAATGCTTTAAAACAGTGCTTTGATGATTTCCGTCCATATTTCGAGCACAACCGAAACTGGGAATCGTTCTGCTGCCGCCTGTATGAGTCAGCAAATCCGCTTTAAACGCACACTCAGTGAATTCCCAACTCCGGCATCAGGAACGCTCTCGTCCGCAGTCAATCAGGTTGAATCCAATTAGTTGACCTGAAAGACATGAAACGTTTGCAGAAGCTCTAAAAACACAAAGTGCCATGTATCCACTGAATAAATAAAAAAAAAAAAAAGCAAACGCAAGTACACACACACACACAAACACACACACACACACACACAGAGGTTCAACAGTAAACTCTGGTGAACTTTGAAATCTTCCAAGGCCACCATGACTGAGCAAAACGTGACTATCCACCAAGAACTAAATGACTCACACAGCAAAGTCTGAGCCAAAGACGATCTATATATAAGCTTCCTGAAAACCCTCCATGGCCTCTGTGTACAGATAACCAACACTCATAAACCTGCATGCTGCTTTTACGATCATCATTCAATAAAATCTAATTTAATATGCTGCCTGGTCTAAATAAAGTTCTTCATTTACAACTTCTATTCATAAACAATTGTTTCGCAGAGGGGAAGTGAAATTATACAGCAGTTAGGAAACTGAAACAAGGCTGATTCTTGGCTTAAGTAATTTTTCAGGATTTTTTCCTATTAAATGAAATGATTGAGGCTGGACATAAAAAGCTAAACGGTTTCACGCATGCGCAAAGCAAATCTGATTTCCGGTACGGGGTGTGTGGCCACAGTGACACTGCGCTAACTATTTTCTTTTTTTTGTATACGCCTGCCACTGTTGTGTATGTTTTTAAGTTTTAAAAAATTATATTAATAATAAAAATAATTAAAACTCAAAATGCGAGACGGAGACAAAACTTGCAGTCTGCCAATTAATATGCTCCTGAGGGAACTCAGATTTTAACTTTTAAAAAAGGATTGCATTCCGGAAGCCCTGTACTGAAAAACGTGTAATATATCACACACACACACACACACACGTGTATTTAGAATTATGCATAAAATTACATGATATATAGTGTATATAAATATCAGATTTTTATATTAAGCTATATTACTGTATTTTCGAAATAGATTTAATAGAAATATATGCGGCTATTTATTATAAATTATTATAATTCTAAGCTATAGTTATTAGCACGCACGCACGCGCGCACACACACACACTGCTAATGAGGTCATGACACGTTCCGATTCCGGCTGAATCGCAAACGCCTTTCTTTCGGACATTTAGTGCACTACATAGCGGGCGAAGACTCTTCATACAGACTGTACGAAGTGCACTTACATAAGGGAAAGTTGTTGATTTGAAAATCGGCCACTGTCGTTAAGCAGGTGGTCCAGGCCCAGTATGGAAGCACACTGGTTATATCTGGAAGGTAAAATAGAAACCTGGACGATCAGAATTACGAGCTAAACGAGTCCTGAATTCACTTTTATACTTGTTTAATGTTTAAATCACGAAAGACTACAGGCTGTTTTATAAATGGAAGTTATATGCCCCGATTCTTGAGTAGCAAACGGTTCGCTCACGTTCGCTTCAATCTCCGAGCTTCCAAATGACCACTGTTTCGTGCACGACACCAAAAACACAAGACTGTCAGCCCCCACATGCGCAAGATTTCTGTCCACATGTTTGTCAAAACCACGGAGGTAAAATGAATCACCAGCGAACTTCTTGGCTCTCATTTGGGACTTTTAGGTTTTAACATGGCGGATAGGAAAACGAGCAAACCCGAGGCACGTCATGTTAAACTTCACACCCGTATTCCCACATAAACCCCGCCTCCCGCCTAAGGATTTGCCAGGTGAGCGCTCACGTGACTCCTCGGTGCACCAACCAGATTGCAGAACGCGTCTACGCACGGACTTCCTGACTAATCGCAGAGCAGGGGGCGGGGCCTAGCGGAATGCGGGTAGGGGAAAAAAACTACACTTCAGCAAAAATTCCAGCGAGCCCGGCGTTGACGTTAGGTCCCCGGATGAACGTTTGGATTATTAGTATTTTTTTAAAGCCATATATAAGTTTATATGAGATTTGGAAAATGTTTGAAGAAAGTTTTCTTGAAAAATGGGTTCGACATGTTGTATTTATTTAGTATATAATAGTATTAATTGATTATTCCGGTTTCCAGAAGAAAAATGTTTCGCCGCTATGGTTAGACGAAACCTCGCGAGAAAACTTTTCCGTTATATGCAGCGACACTGTTTAGAAGAGCATCGTGTCTTGGGGGAAAGAAAAAATAAGGATACATTTCGAGTCGTTCACTTTTTCGTTTTCAGAATAGAGTTAATTTGGCCTGATTGTCAGATCTCTAATACAGGACGGACAGAATGCTAACCGCGGCTAAGCTCCACTTACCTGTTTTCTCCTTCTGCGTTTCCGGCAGCTTGAGCTCACATTAGCGATGAACAGCATTGTTCAGATGTCTCTCGGAGAGCCGTATGATTTCCACCGGTCCATGGCTGTCCTGCGGGGTGATTGTGGTGGTTGTGTGCCCGCTGTGTGTGGTGCTGCTGGTCGCCCATTGAAACCGTACACGCCAGTAAAAGTGGCTTTGACTCGACAAGTCGCCCCGCGCGGTTAGTCCACGCTACTGCATGCCGACCCTCCGCCCATGTGGAACAACAAAAGGGTCATACTTCACCACAGAACACAACGCGTGCACTCGTTATATTATATTTTGCGTGGAAAAAATAAAGAAATAAAGACGTTTGGACTTCTCACGTCTTCTCCTGTCTTTTCGTGTCTTCTCACAAGACCGCAAACATCGTTTTGGGAATGGCGTACAGCCGAAGTTAAGAGCAGCTTTTGGCTTTCCGTAACACATGTAAAGCTGTTCGTGGGCACAGTAAAGGAAGTGTGTAAACCCTATTTGGATTGAATGAGTTCACAGAGCAGCGTATGGAGTAAATCTGTGTACATCATCTGATCTCTGATCAAACTCTCACATCCACACAACTATTAAATGACCACGGGGACAGAGGGTTTAGAGACGTTTGCGTCACACAGGCATTTATTTAGACATGGTGTCTGACCTGTCTGAGATAGGAAAACCAAAGGAGTAGTCATCTATCTTCACCACCTCTTCTCCCTTCAACTGTGCCACTCCACTGTCCTCCCTCTTATTCACACATGTACTCTGTATTACTCCTTTTGACTTTCATTCCCCTTCTCTCCAGCGCATACCTCCACCTCTTCAGGATTTTCTCAACTGCTCCCTACTCTCACCACAAATCACAATTTCATCCGCAAACATCATAGTCCAGTAAAACTCCTGTCTGACCTCGTCTGTCAATCTGTCCATCACCACTGCAAACAGGAAAGGGCTCAGAGCCGATCCTTGATGAAGTTCAACCTCCACCTCGAACCAGTTTGTCGTTTCTACTGCACACTTCACTGCTGTCACACTTTCCTCATAAATGTCCTGCACCACCCTCACATACTTCTCTGACACACCTGACTTCCTCATACAATACCACAACTCCTCTCTCCATCCTGTCATATGCTTTCTTTAAATCCACAAACACACAATGCAACTCCTTCTGACCTTCTCTATACTTCTCCATTAACATTCTTAAAGCAAATAATGCGTCTGTGGTGCTCTTCCTCGGCATGAAACCATATTGTTGCTCACAGATGGTCACCTCTTCTCTTAGCCTGGCTTCCACTACTCTTTCCCATAACTTCAAGGTGTGACTGATCAACTTTATTCTCCTGTAGTTACTGCAGGTCTGCACATCTCCCTTATTCTTAAAGATCGGTACCAGCACACTTCTTCTTCTTTCCTCAGGCATCTTCTCACCTTCCAAAATCCTGTTAAACAAATCTTGTTAAAAACTCCACTGCCATCTCTCCTAAACATCTTTATGCTTTTACCAGTATGTCATCTGTGCCAACCGCCTTTCCACTCTTCACTCTTAAAAGCTGCTTTCACTTACTCCTTACTAATCCTATCCACTTCCTACTTCACCATCTCCACACCATCCAACCTTCTCTCTCTCTAATTTTATTCATTCATCAGTTTCTTAAAATACTCCCTCCATCTTCTCAACACATTTCCATCTCCATCCTTTATTGCTCTAACCTGCAGCACATCCATCCCAGCTTGGTCCCTCTGCCTGGCCAATCGGTACAAATCCTTTTCTCCTTCCTTAGTGTCCAACTTCTCATACAGCTCCTCATATGCCTTTTAATTAGCTTTAACCACATCCATCTTCACCTGCTACTGCATCTCCTTGTACTCCTGTCTATTTTTCTCATCTCTCTGTCGATCCCAATTCTGTTTCACCAAACTCTTTCTCCTAATGCTCTCCTGCACTTCCTCATTCCACCACCACGTCTCTTTGTCTTCCTTTCTATTTCCAGATGTCACACCAAGTACCTTTATAGCTGTCTCCCTTATCACTTCTGCAGTAGTTTCCCAGTCATTCAGCACCTCTTCACCACCACCGAGCCCCTGTCTGACCTCATCCCTGAATCTCACACTACAGTCTTCGTCCTTCGGTTTCCACCAGCTTATTCTTCTTTCAGTCCTCACTCTCTCTTCTTCACCTCCAAAGCCATCCTACAGACCACTGTGATGCTGTCCTAGCTACACTGTCCCCTGCTAACACCTTACAGTCTCCAATCTCCTTCAGGTTGCATCTTTTGCATAGAACGTAGTCCACCTGTGTGCACCGTTCTCCACTGTTATACAGCACCCTATGCTCCTCCTTCTTAAATAGGTATTTACCACTGCCATTTCCATTCTTTTAGCAAAATCTACCAGCATCTGCCCTTCCACATTCCGTTACTTATGGCCATACCTACCCATAACCTCCTCATCACCTCTGTTCCCTTCACTCACATGTCCATTAAAGTCTGCTCCAATCACCAACCTTTTTTTCCTAGGTACACTCTCCACCACTTCATCTAACTCACTCCAGATTTTTTGCTTCTCCTCTATTTTACAACCCACTTGTGGAGCATAGGCACTGATGAAATTTATCATCACCCCCTCAACTTCCACTTTTATGTTCATCACCCTATCAGAAATTTTCTTAACCTTTACTTCGGCCTTACTTCACTCTTCCTTCAGGATCACCACTACACCAGAGCCAGAGTGGACTTTCTTTCCATCCACACCATAATAGAACCCCCCTCCAATACTCCCTTTCTACTTGGTCTCCTGAACACACAACATATCTACCTTTCTCCTCTCCTTCATACCAGCTACCTCTCTCCCTTTACTAGTAATAGTACCAACATTTAAAGTGCCCACCCTAACCTCCACTCTCCTATACTTCTCCTTTCTCTCCGTCTCTGTAGGCATCTTCCTCCTCTTCCCTGTTGGCTAACAATACCTTTGGCGGTCATTGGTAACCAGGGCCTGGACCAATCCGGTTAGGAATTTAGGTTTGTGATCCGCATATTTGATTTAAACCCTCCATATTTATCTGAGCTTGGGACCAGCACTAAGAGTGCACTGGCTTGTGCAACCTTAGTAGCTGGGTTATATAATTAAATATATCCATATTTTGAAATAAAATACTTAGGACAGACAGACAGATTATCCTCATAAAATTACCCCAGGTTGTATGTGCATTACAGTTTTTCTGGGAATTTGAAAGTAAGGCAAATTGTTTTCGTGCAAATCCTACAGGAAAGAAAACATGAAAGTATAAATGGTTCTTTTGAAACCTTAACAACTGTTTTGGCCGATCTTTTTCCTCACCATGTCAATGTCCACCTCTAAGTTGGAGGTTCTGGGACTCTGAGCCTGACGCTGTTTCAATGGATCTTAAACTTCCTAACAGACCGACCACAAGCCGTATGGGTGGGCAAACACACCTCATCCACTCTCACCTGACACATCAACCCCTTGGTGAAGAAGGCCATGTACCATATAAGACACTTAAGGGACTTTAAACTACCCTCGCAGGTACTAAGGAGCTTTTACACTTGCACCATTGAGAGCGTCCTGACGGGTAGCATCACTTCCTGGTTCAGAAACAGCACCATGCAGGACAGGCGAGCCCTCCAGAGGATGGTGCGGTCAGCTGCATGTACCATCCGCACTGAGCTCCCTAACCTGCAGGACATCTACAGCACGTGGTGCCGGACCAGGGCCAGGAAGATTGTGAAGGACCTCAGCCATCCCAACAATGGGATATTTTCTTTGTTGCATTCAGGGGAAAGCAAACACAGATAGAATGAGGAGGAGCTTCTTCCGGCAGTCCATTTGGAGTTTAAACCAGGAAACACCCAGGCTCTAGTACTGGGCCTCTCTCTCAATCTTTACTATTTCTGTACAACTCATTTGCACTATCATATGACACCTTAACTCTGAACTGTCACTTCAACTCTGCACTTGCACAGCACAGTGTCACTTTATACCACACCATACTGCACATGGACAGACAGGAATTGGAGCTGGAAGTAGCAGAGCTGAAGATGTTGAGGTTTTCTTTAGGAGTGATGAGGATGGACAGGATTAGAAATTCTTTTATTAGAGGGACAGCGCATGTAGGAAGTTTTGGAGACAAGGTGAGGGAGGTGAGATTGAGATAATTTGGACATGTGCAGAGGACGGACATGGGGTATATCGGTAGAAAAATGCTAAAGATGAAGCCACCAGGAAGAAGGAAAAGAGGGAGGCCAAGGAGGAGGTTTATGGATGTGGTGAGAGAAGACATGCAGGTAGTTGGTTTGAAAAAAGCAGATGTAGAGGACAAAGTAGTATGGAGACAGATGATCCGCTGTGGCGACCCCTAATGGGAGAAGCCGGAAGAAGAAGATACGGCACATGAACACTTTAAGGAAAATCACACTAAATCACTTTAATTTGTACTGTCAATATCTTCCATATGCATTCATCCCCATCTAGATTCATGTATATACATATATTTTCTATAGTTACATTTTTTTCTATAGTTTATACTTTTTTAATTTATCTTTTTTATTTCTTATCTTTATATTCTATTCCTTTTTTCATGCTTAAATGTTGGACAGTCATAAAAAGCATTTCACTGCATGTTGTACTTTATATGTATGTAGATTGTGAGCTTGTCATTGTGAGCTTGTCATTGGATTGTCATCCAATCAAAGGACGTGAAAATGTAATTACTGGACGCCTGCCAGGTGGCCCTTGAGTCACCAACTTGATATCTAATTGGTTAAAGCAACAGCTTCAAGTGACATGTATTTTACGCTACAGGTGCCTTCACAGTTTATTCTAAAGGTCTCATTTCAGATTTTGACCCTGACAACATGTAAAGTGAGGGTTGAAATCTGATTGGATAGCGCAAGAGAGAGAAAAGCTATGAAATGAAGAGACTAGAGTATTTAAAGTTATTTAATACATATTCATAAACAAAAAAAATTTAAACCTAAGTCAGTGATTCAGATAGTGTTTGGTCTAGCAGAGAAGGTCTTTCTGGCCCTGACAGACAGACAGACAGACAGACAGACAGACAGACAGACAGACAGACAGATAGATAGACAGATAGATAGATAGATAGATAGATAGATAGATAGATAGATAGATAGATAGATAGATAGATAGATAGATAGATAGATAGACAGACAGACAGACAGACAGATAGTATAAATAAACATACATTATAATGAAGAACACAGACAGCAGTACAATCAGATGATTACCAGGAAGGTAAATGTTATACACATACATGTACACACATTAAAAAAAAAGCCCTAGTCCCGGTGTGTGGCAGTTCATATACTGTACAACTCTGCCTCCAACACATGGACTGAGTCTGTTCAATTTCTGCACCACCAGAGGACAGTACATACCCAAATATCATACTTTTCAACAAAAACAGTAGCATAGTTACAAAGCACTTATTAAAATGTCCTATCATTATGCTTACTGGAACTACATGAATCAATAATTCAGTATAAAATGAGTAAAAATACAGCTTTATGGTGCTTGAAAAAATAATTATAATACAAGTGTACAAATGTACTGTTGTAATTACTCCACACTTTATTTCCCTCTTGAAATTAAGAAGAGAAATTGCAGCTTGTCATGTTGCTGAGAAACCACACACCCCTTTGTTCCTAAAGACGTTCCTACATGCTTAAGAAAACTTCAGAAATACCTTTTTACAATTACGAACAACAGACACTTTAGACACTTTCATAATTATTACATTAAATGTCTCCTTATGGAAAACTTCATTATATCAATAATTATATGAGCCTTTGATAGAAATATATTTCTGAGAAACCTGTAGGTTTTGATAAATATCCATATATATATATATATATATATATATATATATATATATATATATATATATATATATATATATATATATATATATATATATATATATATATATATACACTCCCAGACTTTAAACTTAAACGAATCGTTTGAATAAAGTTATTTAGCAACACGCAATGAGTCTTTACATTCCTCCTACAGCAAGAGTTGGACAAGTTATGACATTTTTCACAGCTACTTCAAGCATGCAAGCAGCTCACTGGGGCATAAATCACTGGGGTATTTTGACATTGACATTTCTAACCTAACATTTAGTTTTTCCTCGATATGACGGCTCAGCATTGATTGAGTTGTGCTTTCTGTAGTGATATTATGTAAAGAGAAGTCATGCATTTCAAAGTTGAATCAATCAATCAAATGATTTGCATGTTTAATAACATTTTCGCATTGTGGTACGCGTTGTTTTATATAAAGTACTTATTTTCTCACCAGAAACATTTACATTTGGGTACAGTGTCACTATGTTTTGTTACTCCAAATATCTGTGTCTGTATCTGCGTTTGTATGTAAACCTGAAGTAGGTTAGAATAAATCTAAACCCTAACACTACACTCATGTACATTCACTTGTTTATTCAGCTTGCACATTTTTCACTGCCATAGCCTTAAAACTATTTACTGTACTTGTACTTTTCAACAATGTCCACACATCTTTACACTGCTATAGTCTTTATATTTATTCACTGTATATATGTTTACATATCCTCCAGTAAGGATGAGTGAATAAAAGTGCATTGTGCAGTGGTATACATTTCTTTTTTATGTACTTTCAGGCTTTATGCACACAGCCAGATGCCCTGTGAATGCTCTGTCAAACATTTCCAATTTGTGTGTGGTTTCATGTGTTATAACATACCTTTACTCAAGTTCAGATCAGGGCATATCACCACGAAATGCGCTGTGCCTACTCTCACATAATCAAATGCACGTAATCTTCATTTAGCTTTATTCTTCATGTGCTGTAACAAAATAAAGAGATATATACACTAAATGATATGTGCATATCATTATGCACTAAAACAACAGACTTATTTTCATTTTGGATGAAATGTCTGATAGATGAAGATGTTCTCTGAGGCCCCTGTCATTATGCTGATAAACACCTGTAAACAGAAATGCTGCTGGCATTCACGTTGCCCTTCAGAGCTCCTATTGACAGTTGGTACATTTTAACAACCATTAATAGCACTCTGTTGATGTGAAGTCCTCGGGCCTTTTAGCTTGTATATTTAACATTTTATGAGGAGCCGAAAGAAACTTTTATTTAACATTTTATGAGGCATTTACTCTCCTCATTGGATTTTTGAAGCGCACATTTTTCAACCCTAATTTTTTCGCTGCATGTACTTGCAATGCGAATGTCAATACGACAGCTGCATACATGCGATGTATTTATTTCAAATTAATTCAGTTTTAAGTAGAATCAATTAACTTAGATATGTAGTACCCCAAAATGAACAGTTTCCAAACTTTAGCCACCCATGAGCTGATTACCTTCACATAATAGGATGTCCTGCAGTTTTTTTTTTATTCATCCTCTACTGCATTAATATGCCAGTGACTATAACTGTATTTATTAACGACACATTTTGTGGGACATCTGCACCAGCGCCTTGTTTTGCATTGTACAAGATTTTGACACTGGAGAAATCCTTGCGAAGATATAAATATATGAACAGTACATTATAATCAATATAACTATATTTTTGTTATATAGCAGCACTTATGTGACACATCCATTATGCAAGTCCTTGATAAGTTGCTTCTGCAGAAATAATAACACATCAGATAGAACCTGTGATTTGTCTGTCAGCTACTGTTATAAGAAATTAATTGGAATTTTTTGAGCGCTTGGTCTCACTTTAAATAAAGATGTAACAAAGTGTTCATCCTTGTGAAAAAAGTCAACTAATATCAGTAGTTGCAGTCATTTTCAGTGATTGTACAGTAATTGGCCCCCCAGTGTGAACAGGGTTGACTCATCCATCAGTGTTGCTTATCACTCTCTTTTTTCCCCCTTTGACTAGAGAGAGTGAGAGAATGTTGTGTCTACTGACTCAGACTGGGTGGTTCTATTAAACCAGTATGTAATGTGGCAGGTGTGTGTGTGTGTATGTGACAATATTACACTATGACAGTATGTTGTGTCAGAAAATCTATGATATCCCATCGCTACTGAATCTAAACCAAATCTGTGTAATTGTGGGAAAATGTAATGTTTTCTTTATGAAGCTTAAGCTGTTAAATCCATACACATGAGTCAATTGCTGATCACACTGAAATTACCTCACTGTTCAGTTTTTTTTTAATCTGAAAAAATACCTAAGGCAATCTGTCCTTGGCAGGAGGATATGTTTTATTGAGGTGTGAAAATTCCACTCGGAAAGCTGAAAACATACATTAACATACCTCTGCAAAAGCCAAGGTTAGCAACCGGACTCTACTTACTCATTACTCTAACTACCCCTTGGGAAATGCATATCTATAATGTTGGCCACAGACCTCTAATAACACGCAAGTAACAACCGCTCATTATGTGGGCCTGAGCTAGAGATTTACAAATCTCAGGAAAGTGTCGTTGGACAGGTTCTCCTTGTCATGAAAATGGTTATTTCTTCAAGGGCGTCGCAGGACGCTCAGTAAAGGCCCTGATTTATTTTTGGCGGCTGATAATTACTGGTGTCTTGTCATCTGTCAGAAGCAACGGGCTTAGACGGTCTGAGGCACAGATTTCATGCTCTCAATAGGAGGCAATAAAATCTGACATAGGCCAATTATAAATCTTCGGCTGGGCCAGGGGGATGGTCTCTGCTTTGGTAGACAACTCAGTGCTTGGAACGCCAATTCATTCCAAACGATCTTCAGTATTATAAATAACATGATGCCGAAAGGCTTCTTGAAACAACAATCAATGGCAAGAAATGCATGTTTAAGCACTGTAGCGTTGCTGCTGTCGGCTGCTTTTGACTTTCTACTCATTTTTAAAGCACAGCATTTCCATATCTGTCTTTATGAAACATTGCAGATATAAAACACAAGATACTTGTGATTTTGCACACCTGGCATGGGCAAATTAAGCATGGGCTACATGATAAAGGCGGTGCATGAATTGCCCAAAATGACACCAAAATTAGGTGGTGATGTGTCACATTATGTTCAGACAGTAAAAGTGTCATAAAACTGAGAGCACCATTCAAAATGACTACGGTGCAGAAAATAATACTGCAACCCCAAAGTTCCAAAAGTTCCAAAAAAGTTGGGACACTGTGTAAAAAAAAAAAACAGAATGCAATGAGTTACAAATTTACATATTTTATTCACAATAGAACATTGAAAACATATCAAGTGCTTAAACTGAGAAAATTTACCGTTTTAAGGATTAAATTGGATTTTGAATAACCACAGCACAACTCATAAAAGTTGGGACAGGGCCATGTTTACCACTGTGTAGCATCACTCTTCTTTTAACAACTGGAAACTGAGGAGACCAGTTTTTGAAGTTTTGCGAGAGAAATATTGTCCCAGCTTTTTTGGAATTTGGGGTTGCAGTTTCACAATACAAGTGTTAAACCCCCTTCTGAGTTTTTTCAAATATTTTTACAACATCCCCCTTTATACCACAACCCCCTATAGAAATTGCTATTCTCATGGTTCAAAGGTATTGATTTATTCATTACCACAGTTTTATATTCTGTCCTTTTTTAATATATTAATAGCTCTATAATATCAGCCACTGGTAGGCCTAGAATTTCGCACATATGCTTTCAGTAGTGAGTCAATCCACCTCTTAATACCACTGTTATGCAGCTAGAGATATAAAAACTATCAATATTATACAGAAATGTCTTGCACAAGCATCAATATTAACCTTATTTAATAACCCTCCGTCTTTCCGTGCAGTTTGCATTTTTTTCTCATGCATTACGGGGGGATGAAATTTTGGCGAATTGTGTGTTTTTGTGCAAATTCTACAGGAAAGAAAACACAAATGTATAAATGGTTCATGGAAAAAGCTTAACAACTATTTAGAATTATTATTTCCTCATGGAAATCCTCACAGCTTTCCTCACAGCTTTTCTTGAGAAGTCCATCATGTAAATATTGTTGTAAGTATATCTGCAACCCAATCCATGTCTTTCACTCTGCCAGTCATTGTGGAATGAAAAAAACAACTATTAAATCCACACAAATATAACTGAGCTTGTAAAGTTTGATACAGATGCATTTTGAAAGTTCTGACTAGCACTCTCTCTCTGACTATTAAATCAAAGAACTGATGCGATCGGATGCCTCCTAGGAGGCCTTGAAGTGGCTAAGTTGCATTCTGATTGGTTAAAGCAACAGCTTTAAGCAACATAGAATGTATGCTAGTATAAGCCCACAATGCTAACAGTATTGGCCTTGCATCAGATTTATTTGACCCTGGCAACATGTAATGTGATGCCTGAAATCTAATTGTATAGAAACTCATTGACTCAATATATCCAACTTTAATTTCTATAGTATTAGAATAGTAGAATAGTGTATTGTGATGTAATCATATGTGAGTTTCTGTAAGGAGATCTATATTTAACATTTATGGATGTCAATTACAGCATCTAATATACTCGGCTAGCAAAGTGCTATGTTGTCTGAAATGGGAGAAGCCTCAGGAATTTGAAAAAGCTATATAAATAAATGTACTCAATCAACACAGAAATGTATGCATCCCATTAAGAGTGCATTGTCCTTTGCATCTCCATAGCCATATTCCTTTTCACATGCAGCTAGCATGAACATTAATTTTACAGATCACCCCAAAAATAAAAATTGCTCTCAGTGCTTTACACAAACCCTTAATGGGGGCTACTGCTAAGTAACAATGTGTTTAACTGCAAAGACCTGAAAAGTTCACATCGTTAGCACTTTAACGGCTGGCGTCACTCAGCCGCAGCAGCCACCATAAAAGAAGAGAAAAGGAAGAAAACCATGTTCAGGCATGGCCTCTTGTTTGGTGTTAGGGCAATGGCCATGGCCCGTCCTAGTACTAAGTATTGGTCTGGCCCACACAACTGATGAGAAAAATGATCTGTAGTTTGCTCAGGTGAAAAAAACATACCTCAGAGAGGATGAAAACATAATTCAACATGGCACTGGTAGACGCATTAAAAAAGAAAAGAAAACAAAATATTCCACATCAAAAGACCATCTTTTCTGACTTTTGACTACCGAAATGAGAAGAATTTTGCTTGTTTTGACAAGCATCTTTTTTTTTTTTAAAGGAAATTACACAAACCATGAAGTAAAATGCTGGGTTGCTGAAGCTAACAGCTATTACATGTTATAATTGTAAAATATTTGCCCTCTTTCCCCTAGCTTTGAAGTCCAGGTCCTTATCTATGTTTGTCCTCAGGTGCTGTTGGGACTTGATTTATAGTAACCTTACAAAGACACACAAATTATACAGTGCATAAAGTCCTGCACCAGAAGAGCAAGGATCGCCACTCTGGAGACTCCAAATTGCATCTGTGGAAAAGTCCAAATAATGGGTCCTAACCATTTTCCTCCTCCTTTCACACAGTGTGAGAGGAAATATACAAAATACTGGTTATTTGATAAATACACAATTTGTCATGATGGGTCACAGACAAATTTAGATGGAGTTGATGATTAATATTTACCACAATTTAAAAATGCTAAATATTTTTCATCCAATATTTAACTGCCAGGTTTGAGTGCACTGAAATATCATAATCTCTTCATAACAGTTGCTGGTGTTATTTTGATGCATGTAATACTAAAGAATTTGGAAATTTGTAACAAAATTTTAAACATCCTGTTGATGGTGTATGTCAAAGCCTTTCACTGAAAGATTGAAAAAAACAAAAAAAAAAACAATGTTAAGATAAAACGTGCGTTTTACAGGAAGGTGTGTCTTTTCAGCAAACTGATGCATTTGCCTGGAGGGCACTCGTAAACACAGCGCGCCATTCCTCATGGGTGACTGTACCATGTGACTGTAGGAGAAGGTGCTTTAAAAAGCAGCCGTACCTGTTGGGAGGAAGCAAAGGGTAATCATACAGTGTCTGGTGGCGCCAGTCAAAAGAGGCTCCGGACTGCATGACAAAGCTGAAACTTCGATACTAAACTCCACTAAGGAGTACCGAACTGGAGAACCAAACCACATCTAGAAGTCCCAGCAATGACGAGTCGAAGCAGCTTCACCGGCTCTGAGTTCTCAGAGGAGGAGCTGGAACTAAGACTGGAGGCTCAGGTAGATGATGATACCACTGACAGCAGTCGTAAAAGTTCCTACGCTGATAGTGCAAGTCCTGGCAGCACCCTCAGTGAAGCAGAGGAGGGTCGGCCGAAGAAACGCGGCAGACCGGTGCGCTCCAAGGCCCGTAGGGTGGCAGCCAATGTGCGGGAGAGAAAGAGAATTCTGGATTACAACCAAGCCTTTAATGCTCTGCGTGTGGCACTCAATCATGATCTTAGTGGCAAACGGCTTTCCAAGATAGCCACGTTGCAGCGTGCCATCAACCGCATCTCAGCGTTATCTGTGTTTCTTAGCTCCAACCCACCCAATGGAGCCAGCAAAACCTGCAACCACCAGGAATGCCACAGACAACCTGGACAAGTGTCCCCACTCCACCTAGAGCCCCAAGGGTATGTGTCCTGGGAACAACCACTGGCACACCAGATTCAGGTGCACAGACTGCCTTCAGAACAACAAGTTTACATGGACCATTTGAGACACGTGGGTTCAACCTGTCCAAGATCGCCACACTATTCCTGTTACTCTTCTAATGTCCAGATTTATCCAACTGGTGGATCCTGTACCAGTCCCTCTGGTGATAACGTCAGTCCTACGCGGCATGGACGACTGGGTGACAGCTTGGGCTACCAAGCTGGGGTTTGGGGATCCTGTTCTCAGAGCTATGTCGATGGGCACAGTGAGGCATCTCAGACTCTACCTTTCTCATGGCACATGAGCTATCTTCAGGAGACAGGTCCTCAACACTGCTATCCAATGCTATGACACGTTTTCAGAGGGAACTGTGATAAAATAATATGAGGACACTCTGTAGGTGCAATCTCAATGCCATAACCCAATCTGAATCTTTGACACTGGACAGTTAGGTGAACAATATTTCAAATATAAAGCCAATGCTTCATGAATGAATGTGTAAATTATGTTCCAGTATTTCACATGCTAAGCTTACAAGCTCGAAAACCTCACTGTGGAGGTAAATAAAGTGTTTTACTGATTGTATGAAAAAGAAGAAGTGTTATTGTAAATATATTGATGAATGCTTTTTAATAAAAACATACAAAATAACTAAATGGCCTAAACTCATTCTTTGTTGTTTTAAGCAATTTATAGAGACTATAAAAAAACTGAGAATAAGAAATGGCTGCCTTTAACAAATTTCTCCAGACTGTTCAATTGTCAAAATAGAAAAGTGCCCTTCCGCAATTCAAATTCCACTCAATGCACATTCAATCTCATTTTTATTCTTCTATTATGCTTCTGCATGCATTCTCTTATCTGTTCACGCAAATATGTTTTATTCAAGTGGGATAAAAGAAGGATCCGAAGAGAACAATATTCCGTCCTGCATTAGTTTCTGTTGAGTCTGCTGGGGGACTTCCTCTCTTTGCGTGTTAATGAAAGCAAACAGCGTTATTGTCAGACTGTTAGTATTTGCAGACAGACAGATTTATGAACTCTCAGGAAGGAAGCAGAAAAATCTTTGGCTGCCTGAGAAAACCCCTCTCTTGTAGCCTCCAGCTGTGCCATACAACACAATTCTCTGCAGACCAGCGTTCGGAACGTTCTGAAAAAACACCACTTCGACGCTCACATGGAGCCAGAGACGATATTTCATTTACATTTACGCCATTTGGCAGACGCTTTTATCCAAACTTTCTTTTCGGTTTCTCCCGTTAGGGGTCGCCACAGCGGATCCTCCGCACGTTTGATTTGACACATGTTTTACGCTGGATGCCCTTCCTAACGCAACCCTCCCCAATTTATCCGGGCTTGGGACCAGCACTAAGAGTGGCTGGGGATGGTTCCCTGACCAGGAATCGAACCCGGGTCGCAGCGGTGGGAGCGCTGCATCTTAACCACTAGACCACCAGGGGACCTAGACGCTTTTATCCAAAGCGACTTAGAAAAGTGCTTAGAGTCTGTATGAATGAATAAGTCAATATTAGTTCGCTAGATTACAAACTTAACTTAACTCAGCTGAGAAGAAAATTTGTTTACAAAAAAAAATTTGGATATGGTGTGAGGGGAGGAATCGATGATTTGAGGTGTAGGCGGTACTGTCTTCTTTCTCATCGCTATCTTTTTTCCGGAGGTTACCGTGAATCATGGAAGTAACTGAGTCAACTGAAGCGTGCTGAGTGACAAATGAAGGTGACGACATGTCTTCTCTTCCTACCCACTGCTGGCAAACAGCCAGGGCAACCATATAAACAAATTTCATAGCGCTTGTTCTGTGCTATAAAATACTTTACACCTATTAACAAACAAACATTTAGCAGACATGAATATGTTTAGCGACCATCTGTGGCATATGAGCGACTGAGAAAAATAAAAACACGGCCTACATACTAACACACAAACAGCACGTTGACGGATATACGATGTTGAACGCGGATCAGACTGCGATCGTGGTTATTTCTTATGCCATGAGTCAGGAATAACGTTTACTCATCAACCCCACGGCACACAACTCTGTCCGTCTGACACGCCTCCCTTACGTCTTCCGTCTCCAGAGCTGGTGATATATAAGTAAGAAAGTGGGTGTCATGGGAACCAAAACGATGAACAATGACTCATTTGGCTAACCCAGTTCATTCACAATTAAATTTTTTACAAATGTCGGGAGAAATTTCACAACCATCCTAATGATTCTCATGAGGTGGAAATATGGATTTCTTGTCTCCTGATCAATCAATCTATATGTTAGATCATGTTTAGATCATCAGTACAGGACAAAGTTCAGCTACCTGAAAAAATGCTTTCCCCTCCATGAAAAAGCATGATTTACACTTCACAGTCCCAGTTTACTCACTATTGTGATACAGATGTCTGGTTTTTGAAATATTCATAGTCAAGTCAAGTCAAGTCAAGTTTATTTCTATAGCGCTTTTCACAACAGACATTGTCCCAAAGCAGCTTTACAGAATTTAACAGTTAAGGTAAATGTTGTGCATTTATCCCTGATAAACAGCCATGGCGACTGTGGCAATTAAAAACTCCCGTAGATGTTATGAGGAAGAAACATTGAGAAGAACCAGATTTAAAAGTGGAACCCATCCTCATTTGGGTGACATCAAGACTGTGATTATAAATCTTAAAGCAATACAGAACACTGGAGAGAGAACCAACATGAGCACTGGATGTAAGATTATGAGTAATGATCTTTCATACTTTACCTTTACACAATGAATGAAAAAAAATATGTATACTTTCCACTTGTCCTGTTTCCACTTTATTCTATCTATATGATGACCTATTATATTTAACAGGTACTAGTAATTTCTGGGCTCAGACAGCATTAAAGAGTAAAACTTTCTAATAAAATTAGACTTTCGAACAAAATGATGTGAGAGAGAATGAGGCCTAAGGAAACTCATATGTTGCTACATAAACTTTGTCTTGTGACAGCTAAGTAACATTTGAGAGATTAAGAATAAAGTTAGTTGACTTCAGCTGTTTTCTCATGTGCGTCTCATTTTTTCAGCAGAATCTAAAATCAGTGCGATATATATTTTTAGCTTTTTTTGTAAGTACATTTATGAAATTATATCTCCACATTTTGATTGTAAAATTTTAAGCTGTTCCTTGATTTTTTTACCACAAAATCTATTGAATGATTTGAACATTTATTAAAGAAAGCAAATTGGGTCGCTTTAACACTTCTCAAGTAGGTTTGTAGACGTGCAATGGTATGTCTACAAGCCAGTAGACAAACTGAACAACAATTGAATAGACATTTATGCTGTAATGTCTAACCTGGGGAGGGATTCTGTAGGCAGCGCATTCAGAGGGTCTCTCAGTCACACATAAATCAGCGCACAGCAATGAAAACGATTTCTCATACCGAATGCAGTCAAAGGAAAAAGTAACACAGTGCTGAGTCATTGACAAGGTGTGAAATAAACGCATTTATAATGAAAAGGGTTCTGATTAATCCTTGCAAAAAGTTTTGTTCATGCAAACATGATAGGATGTGGTAATGGAATGTCAAGAAACCCTCAAAGGTATGTTATATAAACAAAGAAATTCATTAAGTGTTAACTATAAACTAAGTGGACTATTCAGAAACCTGATATGTAGCCCCATATACTTAAAGCAACCTGTAAGTGCTGATTTACAAAAATTCGAAACAGTTAGGGCGATAAGGTGGTGGTTAAGTGGTTAGTGGTTAAGGCCCTCGGTTACTGATCAAAAGGTCAAGGGTTCAAGCCCTGGTATCACCAAACTGCCACTTTTGGGACCCTTGAGCAAGGCCCTTAACCCTCTGTGCTCCAGGGGTGCTGTAACATCACTGACCCTGTTCTCTGACCCCAGCTTTCTACATCACTCGGATGTGGGTGGGAAACATTCGACCCCCGTTTGAACCCCATATTTTGTCCTTTCTCTCATTTTAAACCACCAGGTGGTGATATCACACTGCAGTGAGGAGTCTCAGGCACTGTACACCATTCAGAGCTGAGAAAAGTGCATTTAACTAAATAATAGCATCATAAACCCAATACACTGAATGAAAGAATGGCAAATGGATGAAACTGAGCAGTTTTTAGCTTATACAAATCAAGGAAAAGCAACTCTGCTTTAACCAACTTTATGTCATGTGATCACATGACAGAATCTTAAATCACCGACCCAACACATTTTTAGGCTCAGTATCCTCTAGGCTCCTTGATCTGTTCTTTTAAAAGCAGTGGGTTCAGTTTATCTTTCCCAAATGGCTCCAAGAATAGTTTGGTTTAAAACCAAATCTCATCATCTTCCACACAATTCTTGTAAGCTAGCCGTAATGTTTGCTTCTTCAGTTTTCCACCAGAGTCAAAAGGCTAATCTAACTAGAATTAACATACATATTTTTCTGTAAACATTTGTCACAAACCACATCTGTATTTTCACCAGTCCAGGACACAGCAACTCACTATTTGATCTGTAAATAAAAGAAATTACATTATGTAGCTAAAAGCTGTATTGTTATGGAGGCAGCCATTTTAGCCACTTCTTACCATAGCACAGCTTGTTATCATTCCCTGTTCACCGAGCGTCGCTTCAGGAAGTTTGCCACAAAAGGATAAAATAATAGTTTCTCTTTGTAACCAATTTTATAAATACACAGTCACTGCTTTGTCTCTTTAGAAAATGATCATTTAGTTCAAGCAGAACATTGTGTTTAGCTCACAAATAGCCTTGCTTAACATCATCTTTGTAGTGTCTCCCCTTTCATACAGTATGCTCTTACTTATTGCATTCTTAGTCCATGACCCATTGCGTAGTAGAAGGAGGTTGTGTTTTGATAGAGACTACAATGCTACTAAGAATTTTGAGAGTGTAAATGTTTCAACTTTATTCTTTGCCAAAGTGTTTCTTTATGTGGTGTTCACTGTGTGAGCGTTAAATGTTTGTGTGAGTCAGTGAGTTTCTCCAATTTATTTCCGCCACAGCTCTGCTGATAATCATCATCAATACAGTGCCTGAAAATAAAATACAATCCACTGATCAGTGGTGGGCATGTACATAAGTAAAAGTAGAGATACAGTAAGTAAATTGTTACTCCAGTAAAAGCTCCCTTTAAACATTCACTTGAGTAAAAGTACTAAAGTATTTGCGTAAATATACTTTAGTATACAAGTACTATGGTTTATTATGGCTATAATGTCTCATTATCATTATCAAGTCTCTTTGCTTAATCAACTCAATTTATGAAAAAAAAGACTCTAATGTTAATCTCTGCACAATAATCTATAAATAGTATCATATTATTAGTCAAACACTGATTGATATTTATTAAATTATCATGAGCCCAAAACCTCCTTTTCAACGACTTTTAAAGAATCTCGCAAATAAAGCCACGGGTGCTGTGTCAAGTTAGAATCAGGAGTTTCTTCCATCATTTATTCCTCACGAAATGTTCTGCTTGCTGTTGAACTGACGCTAAACTGGATGTTCCTGATAAGTAGATACCACCAACCGGCAATGGTGTTTCTAGCTTGAATGCCGCCCTGGGTGAACTACGCCATGACCCAACGTCTCCCCCATTGATTAGTTTCAGCTTTAAAAAGCTCACTGGATGAGTAAGAACATATTCTCAGAGCAGTCCACAAATTAGGAGACATTTCTGAGAACTCGCTTTCATGTAAAATATCAACCTAAATGCATTTATTGCACTATTAAATGCACATGTCATTGTGCACAATTTATCAAACTCAGAACCAAAAATCATCAAACTCCTTGGCTATTGTAGCCATAAGAAACATACAACATCTATATCCTTATAATATATGTCTTTTAAATGAGCTTTTAAAGCTGCACTGGAGATTCCCCCCTTACTGACCTCAGTTCAGGACCTTTTCAGTCCAATCACAGAAAACCTTTATGACATCACCCCAATTAAAGGCAACCAAATAAATCAGTGCTGTTTAACTACAATCCAACTAGACTAGTTACAGTAGGCTGGAATTGTTTTGTTGCTACACACATTATAATAAACTACATACTATAAATTATATTATTATGCAGCTAAATGAAATATTGTTGCTCTATGAGTAAAAGCATAGCAGGAAACACAGCATAAGTGATATTCAGTTTTTAACCTATTTCATTAGATACATTAGCTTATACTAATAAGTTAGATGAGTGATAGAGCTGCATACAAACCTTTATCTTTTGCATGTTTCCTTCATAGTTCTTTCCTGTTTTTTCAGAAATGGGCTCCTGAGAGTTTGGACCTTTTTTGTCATCCATAATTTTTTATTTAATTCAGCGCTCCTTACTGTTGTGACGTCACCCCACCTGCCTCTACTTTCTGAGTGGATGAGTGAAGGAACTTCTCCGGGTAGTAAATGCACACTCTGAGTCCCGACCAGGTTAATTCACTGTGACAACCATGCAAATGAGTGGGAAAAAAAATACAATATTTTTTTTGCGTGTTGCCCCAAACTTATTTTGATTGCCACCCTGAGCTGCTGCCCATGTCGCCTAAATCCGCAGCTGACAAGTGGCAATTAAAATAAGTTTATAACAGAGCGTGCGCTCTACCCTGATTGGTGGCTTGCTGCGTGCTTGACCAATTACGTTTTTATTCACTCATAAATATAAACGAACGAATGATTTCACAAAATGTAGTTGAGGAAAAAGTACAATATTTGATTTTGAAATGAAGTGAACTGAGAGTTAAAGTCTCCCCAAATGAAAACACTTGAGTAAAGTCAAGTCAAGTCAAGTCAAGTTTATTTCTATAGCGCTTTTCACAACAGACATTGTCTCAAAGGAGCTTTACAGAAATCAACAGTCAAGGTGAATGGTGTGCATTTATCCCTGATGAGCAGCCGTGACTGTGGCAAGGAAAAACTTCCTTAGATGTTATGAGGAAGAAACCTTGAGAGGAACCAGACTCAAAAGGGGAACCCATCCTCATTTGGGTGACATCAAGAGTTTGATCATAAATCTTTTAACAATACAGAACACTGGAGAGTGAGAACTAACATGAGCACTGGAGTGTGTGATTAAAAGTAATGTTATAAAAATGTTATAAAACTAGGAGCTACTGAGCTCAACATTTGTGATCATCACAGATCCAGCACCAGCTTCTCCATGCCCGAGCCTTTAAACACTCCAGGAGATCCAATGTCAAAACTCCACACATGTAGTGGGATCAATTGGCACTGGTACATCCATAGATGGTTTGGGATGTTTGCGAGTTCGGCATCTACTTCTGCAAAGGTCCATAATCTTCATGAGGTGGGACGTGACTGGAGCTGGCCAAACCTCAGGATGCCTCAGGATAGGGAGAGAAAGAGAGGCAGTGGAGAGAAATTAGCGTAGCTGCTGTTCATGATATTAACAGCACAAGTTGATAATGTGCATGTGATCAGATGTTCTGGAGCACAAGGGTATGAAAGTACAGATATGCAAAAAAAATAAAAATACTTAAGTGCAGTAACGAATTGCATTTACTTGATTTGACTGATGTGACTGATGTGACTGTCCACCACTGCACCTGATGTAAAGCAGCCACTCCATGGTTCTTTTGGGTTTTCTAATGTAACTTTGATCGCATTTGTTGCTCCAAATATCTTGATCAGTATCACTTTAGTGCACCAGATAGCCAGATCTGTGTCTATATTTGGTTATAAACCAGGAGTGGGTGTGGCCTAAACCCAAGGAATTAAAAATTAAATAAGATTGCTATAGCGATGCCATCAGAAATTCTGAAAATGTCAAGATTGTGTGTTCCTCAGCCTCAGCTACATCACTCCACTTTTAGAAATGTTCTAAATAAGAATGGGTTCTTATTTTTGTTTGTACCTCCAATTTTATAATATTTTCTAATGAATGTATTTAGTTCTATTTTCTAAAATATAAACAATATTTATTTTAGACTAGTATCCTAAATTAACCCTGACCACACATGGTGATGAATAAACAAAAGAATGAACACTTTAAATACGTTATAGAGCCTATACGATATATCCATAATAATAGGAAGAGCAATGATTTATTTTTTTGCCTATATTCATGATGTCCTTGATGTCCCCATTCCTTGTCTGAAGTATAGCAAAATTTCAAGAAAATTGGTCAGGGGGAGCTGTTCTTCCTGCTGCTCTTGTGGATGTGTAGAAGTGACAAATTACCCTGTTCCTGGTGAGATATGGAACCCCCACTGTGCTCAGCTCTGCCATTAGTCGCCTTCTCCTGCCTTCAACACACAGCAGGAGGGTCATCATCCAGGCAACAGTCTCACACATCAACACTCAGGCCGCTGGCAGAACACTGCATCACCATGCAGGGGGGTTAGCAGTAAATGTTTTCAATTATGTAACAGATTATGGATCAAATCTTGATTGCATCATTAATAAGGCAAAGGCACTCACCATTAATTAGATTCTATATATACTGATGTTTGTTATTAAGACATGCAGTTACATTGGATCGGTGCTTGTCTTTTATTTTTATTTTTTCATACATTTCAGTGTTTAGGTAAAAAGCTGACAGGTAGAAAAACAGATCACAATCATTAACACCAAATTACAATAATGCAAGACATATTTACAATTCACTCGCTCATCCTGAGTTTAAAATCAGTCTGCTCAGTTGTTATTTTTGGGAAAGTGATCAACTAATTTCTTTGGAAAATATTGCAGGCAAATACAAAAAAAGTCAATTTTCAGAAGCAGATTTGATATACAAGTTGTTTAAACATCTCTTGTTGAGTCCGATTTTAAACTTCAGTAACATAGGTGAAGTTAAATAACGTTCAGGGCCCACACACACACACACACACACACACACACACACACACACACACACACACACACACACACACACACACACACAATTATCCTCAGTAAGAAACAAAGAAAAAATTATAATAAAGAGGTATTGACATTAGCGTAAAAACTAATTAATTTAGAAATATCAAAAACTAGAACCAAATAAATTCATTATGTTGCAGGCAGAAATAACCGATGGATGTGCAGTAAACAATTAGAATCCTTTATCTTATTTACGTTTGGTCTGTTCCTCTATATTATGTTGTTAACAGCTTCTGAAGGAAGACTCTTTCTTTCTCTCACACTTGGTTTGCCTTTCTGTCTCTGCCTCTGGCTTTGCTGCATCCCTGCTGTCCGTCAAAGAGCCTCTTCTCCAATAAATGGCCCCAGCAATACTGAGGTATATATCATTTACCCAGGTACATTGTTGTGAGAAAACACACACAACAGCTTGACTTTTATGCTTTATGTACAACGTGTTCAGTTTGTGCGCCTGCATTTGTTAAGGTGCTTACTTCAGATTTTGCACTAAACACTTAATTTACATTAAAATCATCTCACTTGTCTGAGGACGATATATGGGGAAAAGCTATACATATTTAATCATGGCCTCTAGTGAGAGTCATAAATATCATTTAACACAATAAGATTATAATGCCCTTGGTGAAATCACGATTAATTTCTCAGTACAACAAAAAATTGCTAAGAGATCTGCCTGTTTATGTGCATGAGCGTCTCATGTTTGTCTTCATTTGATGTAAGATGTTAAAAACTGCTAAATGTTTTTAAATGGCAGAGTCACCTGACCTCATCCCCAAATGAACAATACATCTGAAGAGAAGAAGCTCAGCCAGTGGTGAGGTCCGTGTTTTCTACATTTCAAGCAATTAATTGCAAAGGATTTGCATAAAAAGAATCCTTATATTTATGATTATATTAGCTTGCATTAAAAATGTCTGCAATTCCAAAGCAAGTTATGTGAGATCTTTGTTTAAATTAAAGGTAAAACTTTATACCACCCTTGAGTCATTTCAGATCCATTGCGCTGGAGACATAATGGGAAACATTGTGTCGATGTCCACTTACTTACAAACCTGACTGTATATCAGCAGACTTGTGATTTACATGATTTTACTGTGTAGGTCACTATATGCACTGAAATAAAAGAAACAAAGATAATTGAGTTGAAAATAAATATCTGGCAACAGATTTCTGATATTATATATAGAAAGAAGGATAATACGGTGCGAGCTGAATAATTCAGTATATCACAGTAACAAATATACGTGCATCCATAACTCATTTGTCACGTTCCGCCAGAGCGGATGGCAATGAATATTACAGGGGATTACAGCCCCAAATTCACTCTCATCAGGGAAAGATGAAATTGTGCTCCTAAATATCTCGAAACGCTCCTACGTCCCATTCATCAGCTCTAATTTACATGAAAACGTATATGTTTGGACAGGACTGTTGTGCTCGCATTCATAACAGCATGACAATAAATCTATTGGCCATCAAAGCATAGAAATGCAGAGAAATAATTTAGAGTTATTAGGATGCACAGATTGCTTCATGCTGAGGACAGTGTACACTGTAATGTATTTAATGTGTGTGTGTGCTACACTCCAGACATTAATGTTAGATATAGTAACTCCTTAGTTGTTATTAATAATAATAATAATAATAATAATAATAATAATAATAATAATAATAATAATAATCATTAATAATAATGATCTTATGCAGTTGAGATGAGGAGGCCTGGGGTGCAGTCAGCATTCCAATTCAAACCAAAGGTTGGTTGAGGTCAGAGCTCTATAGCAGGCTTTCACTGTAACCTATGTAAAGCATATCTTCATAAAGCTGGCTTTGTGCACAGGGTATGTTGGAACAGGTTTGGGTCTCCTAATTCAAGCGAAGGATATATTTAATGCTACAGCATCCAAAGACATCCTATACAATTATGTGGCCATATTCAATTCATAATTGGTGATAAAGAACGGATAAGATGTTCTTTAAAAGTGTAACTTTGTCCCTAATGAGAGAGAGCCAGTGGAAACCGTGGCAAGGAAAAACTTCCCGAGATTTCATAAGAAAGAAACCTTGAGAGGAACCAAACTCAAGAAGGAACCCATCCTCATGTGGGTGGCACTGAATGTCCATTTATTACAGCTAAAAGATGTTGAGGTGTGCAGTGATTGTGATCAGACTTTAACTACAGCCCAAATCTATTCTCTATCTATCTATCTCTATCTACTTCTTAGATAGAGATAGTAATTTCATGGATTTCCACTAACTTTGTGATAACAGTTTGGGGAACCATCTAACGTACTTATGTAATAGCATTATTTATGAATGTGACATCAAATATATGTAAATACATCACAAATAATAAATCTAAAAGTGTGATTTTAACATTCAACATGACAATTAAGTTTAAATGCCAAACAATGACAAAAAATTAAATTCCTTGGCATTTTACACTGGATCCACGCAGTAACGATTACATTTCTAGAGAATAAGCTTTCCATGAAATGGTTCATTTGTCACCAGAGAGGTTATAGGTTCAGAAATAATGATGCTGTGTCCATTCATCTCTTCTGATTCTCTAATTTTCTCAGACGTTTAGTCATTTATAAAGCGAGCACTGTCAGTTAAAACCCAAAATAAATTCAAAACACAATTCCACTCATGTCATTCTGATTATTAAATAAAATAGCATATTGTCTTCTAGTGAAAAATGACAAGGTGCAAGCTGTGAGCTATTATTATGTCAATGCTGATAATATACAATTGTTCTTATTACTTCAGCCAGATTGAGCAGCACAATAGAAGAGAAAGCTGTGTTACAGACATAAAAGCATGGAAAACCAGTTCTGGATCTTATCAGCCAGCAAATATAAGCAGATTGAAAATTTTTCATTGCCAATATTCCAATATTACCTCGTAACTGAAAGCTGCAGTGATGGTGAACAACCTTCTCATCACCAGATCTTTATTTCTTCTACATTGAAGATAATGGTAAACTTAACATAAAGCAAGTTATTTGTGGAACAAACATATGGAAAAATGAAATCATGTGGATGCAATTGTATAGGTTTCAGGGGAATTTAGAAAGAAAAATGCATGTTTGCAGAATATCCTGGATGAAAGTAAAAGTTTACTTTTGGTGCAAAGATTTTGATGAGGTTTTACTAAACTAGCATGCAGCCAGACACCAACTGCTATGTAAAATGTACTTTTTTTGAATGCTTACTGGATCCCACTGAGGAAAGACTTTGATACAGAATCCAGACAGCGAATCCAGACAGTGTGTAATTAATACCTGAGACAAAGAGGCCTCCGGTTGAGGGACTGAGCTTCCCGGCAACGCTCCACCTGGCAGAGAGTTGCACGCTGCAGTATTCAAAAGACACTTAGTAGTCTAATTACAGATAAGACACATTCATTAACGGTCCAAATCCCTGCCATATGGGTCTGTATCGGACAATTTTGAACCACTCACTCGTCTCTACAACCAACAAATTGGTCTGCTCTCAGAAGTGCTATCTAAATGCAAACACAGAGCAACCCTTCAGAATATTAAACAGCCATCTTGGGGCTTTGCTAAGAGAACAATGTAATTTAGCAGGGTATTTTTCTATGTCATGGGTTTAATTATTCCAATTCTCATTCTCCATGTAGCTTTGGCTTTAATGGATTGAATATTTCGGCGAGATTGCTCAATAAAACAGTCACTGAGAAGTACGAAGGCTGACCTTTCTGTGCTTTCAGCCATTACCAAGACCTATTTCATACCACCACATACTACAATTACTTATTAATCTACATATAGCATCATGCATTATTTGATTGGGGCTGCTTGTAAGGTTCTTGATCAAAATAAAGATGCATTTAGGGTTGCAAAATCTGTGGAAAAAATACACAATGAGGAAATTACCATTCAAAAACTATAGTGCTACAGAGATGCATTTGTGAGCAAACCAATTGCAACTGTCAATCACAGTGACACTAGCCATTCTGTGAACTCAGTTATAAGGCTTAAATATAACCTCACTGCTTTCCAAAGCATATATTCCATGCTTATCATTGTGCTTTAAGCCCCTTATGTACACTGGCAGGCATAACATTATGACATTATAACATTATGACCTGTAAAGTAAATAACACTGATTATCTCTTCATCATGGCACCTGTTAGTAGGTGAGATATACAGTATTATGCAGCAAGTGAACAGTCATTAAAGTTGTTACCAAATTGTGATGACTAGGAAGTGATGAGGATGAACAGGATTAGAAATGAGTTTATTAGAGGGACAGTGCATGTAGGACGTTTTGGAGACAAGGTGAGGGAGGCGAGATTGAGATGGTTTGGACATGTGCAGAGGAGGGACATGGGGTATATCGGTAGGAGAATGCTGAGGATAAAGCCACCAGAATGAGGAAAAGAGGAAGACCAAGGAGGAGGTTTATGGGTGCGGTGAGGGAAGACATGTAGGTAGTTGGGTTAAAAGAGGCAGATTTAGAGGACAGGGTGGTATGGAGACAGATGATCCGCTGTGGCGACTCCTAATGGGAGAAGCCGAAAGAAGAAGAAGAAGAAGACTGGGTCAGAGCATCTCCAAAACTGCAGCTCTTGTGGAATGTTCCTTGTCTGCAGTGGTCAGTATCTATCAAAAGTGGTCCAAGGAAGGAACAGTGATGAACCGGTGAGAGGGACATTGATGCACGTGGGGAGCATAGTCTGGCTAGTGTGGTCCGATTCAACAGATGAGATACTGTAGCTCATATTGCTGAAGAAGTTAATGTGTTTGCTGTGTTTGACTTGTTTGCCGCGAGTTACGTGTTTGTATCTCTCTCGGCGTCTTTCAAACAAACCTTGCTATCTATCCATCCGTTTTTCCTCTTTTAATAATCCTTAATTGTTTTTGTCTTCCTGACTTGTGCCTGTAGTTAGTTAACTCGACTATAACTAGTGTTGTTTATATTTATTTTCTCTCACTCACATCTCTGTATAATAAATCTGTTCGTGACGATAAGCACTATGCCGGTTGTTTGTCTGCATTCGAGCACAGGTGGGGACTCGTTCGAGTTGCAAACGGTGGCGTTGGAGATGGAGGCATTGGAGAAACAGATTCGCGAGCTGCATGTAAAGCATGACCGGCTGCGAGAGCGGAAAACGGCGCTGGAAACATCCCGGGCGGACGCGCACTCATCCCAGGTAAACTCCCGGGTTGAACCTAACGCTCCCAGCACATCAACTCCGCGTGCTTCTATGCCCAGGCCCAGCGCACCTACAACTCCGGCACCGGTGCAACATGGACCCTGGATGCGGCCGCGGCGGAAGAGACAAGCCAAGCCCCGATCGAGGACGTCTCCACCTCCACCACCGGCCTTCGAGATCTCGACCGAGAACCGCTTCGTCCCCCTCCGCGAGACGGAACGCGACACTGTTATTCTCGGAGATTCCATCGTCCGGCATGTCCGCGCTACCCGAGCTAAAGGTAAGGTGCACACTCGCTGTTTTCCTGGTGCTCGTGTTCTGGATGTCGCTGCGCAGGTACCCGCGATCCTGAACGAGAACTTCGGAGCGGTTGTTCTCCATGCCGGAGCAAACGACACCAGGCTGCGGCAAACGGAGATCTTAAAGAGGGACTTCAGGATCCTGGTGGAGACGGTACGCAGCACATCACCCACAACGAGGATCATTGTGTCAGGACCTCTTCCCACTTACCAGCGAGGGGCTGAGAAGTTTAGTAGACTTTTAGCTCTAAATGAATGGTTACAGTCATGGTGTCGAGAACATAAACTTCTCTTTGTTAATAAATGGAACTGTTTCTTGGAGCGTCCTAGGTTCTTCCGCCCTGATGGCCTGCACCCCAGCAGAGTTGGAGCAGCAGTGCTATCAGATAACATCTCTAGGATACTTCACACCATCTGACTGGTAAGACATCAAGAAATCTTCAACTATAAGAACACGCATACTACAGACCAAATAGTTACAAGTTCACACACAGCCCAGTTTATAGAAACCGTATCTATTCCTCGGGTAGTAAAACCAAGAATTACATACACAAGATCCAGAAATAATCTTATTGCAGTTAAAACTGAAAAATGCCAGATAAACAAACACAACAAAGTTCTAAAGTTCGGTCTTTTAAACATTAGATCACTTGCACCCAAAGCACTGATTGTAAATGAGATGATCACAGATAATAATCTCTCAGCACTCTGTCTCACTGAGACCTGGATTAAACCAGGTGATTATATGGGTCTAAACGAGTCTACACCGTCAGGATATGTTTATAAGCATGAGCCCCGTCAGACTGGTCGTGGGGGGGGTGTAGGAACCATTTATAGTGCTTCTCTTAATGTTAGTCAGAGATTAGGATTCAGCTTTTAATCATTTGAAGTGCTCGTTCTTAAAGTTGCACTTTCAGACATGCATAGAAAACTCGCTCTGGTCACCGTGTACAGACCCCCAGGGCCCTACGCTGATTTTCTTCATGGGTTTGCTTGTTTTCTCTCAGACCTCTTGATCAGCTTTGATAAAGTGCTGCTTGTAGGAGATTTTAATATTCATGTAGATGATGCAAACGATGCCCTAGGATTATCATTTGTCAATTTACTAAACTCTTTTGGAGTTAAACAAAACATCACCAGACCAACCCACCGTTTTAACCACACACTAGACTTAATAATATCCCACGGAGCAGACGTCACTGATATAGATATTTTAGCCCAGAGTGATGACATCACAGACCATTATCTCATACTGTACACACTACCGGTAGAGCAGATTAACCGTGTTTCACCACGGTATCGACTTGGTAGGACTATTATTCCAACCACTAAGGACAGATTCATAAATAACCTGCCTGATTTATCTCAGTTTCACATTAAACCCATAACTGCTGATCATCTTGATGAGATGGCGAACAACATAGACCTTATCCTCACTAGCACTTTAGACACTGTTGCCCCCATCCGGTTAAAAAAGGTTAGAGAACAAGCACCTGCACCTTGGTATAATAGTCATACGCATGCCCTAAAGAGAACAACACGTAATCTGGAGAGAAAATGGAGGAAAACTAAATTGGAGGTATTTAGAATTGCGTATAAAGACAGTATGCTTAGCTACAGACAGGCGCTAAAAGCTGCTAGAGCTAAACACCTGAGCAAACTCATAGAAAATAACAAAAACAATCCCAGGTTCCTTTTCAGTACAGTCGCTAAATTAACAACAAATCAGGGATCTGAAAAATGTGTTCCATCACAGTTTAGTAGTAAAGACTTTATGAATTTCTTCACTGAAAAAATAGATAACATTAGAAAAACAATTGTGGCAGTTCAACCTCTGACAGCATCTCCCGACACAATCGTACTTACAACCCCACAACTACACTGTTTTACATGTATAGGACAGGAAGAGCTGTATGATGCTATTATGAAAGCTAAATCAACAACATGTCAGTTAGATCCAATTCCCACTAAACTACTGAAGGAAGTGTTATATATAGCTGGTGAGCCTCTTCTCAATATTATTAACTCCTCACTATCGTTAGGTCATGTCCCTAAATCCCTCAAGTTAGCAGTTATTAAGCCCCTCATTAAAAAACCTAATCTGGATCCAAACACGCTATCGAATTACAGACCAATTTCAAATCTCCCATTTATGTCTAAGATTTTAGAAAAGATTGTCGCTGCCCAGTTATGTAACCACTTGCAGGAGAACAATATCTTTGAAGAGTTTCAGTCAGGTTTTAGGCCCCATCATAGCACAGAAACTGCTCTAGTTAAAATCACTAATGACCTGTTTTTAGCTTCAGACCAAGGCTACATCTCCCTATTAGTTTTCCTAGATCTTAGTGCTGCGTTCGACAATATAGATCATGATCTTCTCCTCGATCGCTTACAGAATTACATCGGTATTCAGGGACAGGCATTAAGCTGGTTTAAATCCTACCTGTCCAATCGTTACCATTTCGTAGATTTAAATGGAGAGCTATCCAGGATAATGCTAGTAAATTATGGCGTGCCACAAGGGTCAGTTCTAGGACCCCTGCTTTTCACAATATACATGCTTCCATTAGGAAATATTATTAGAAGGCATGGAATTAGCTTCCATTGTTATGCTGAGGATACCCAGCTATATATTTCATCCAAACTAGGCGATACAGCTCAATTAGCTCGCATAACTGAGTGTGTTGAAGAAATAAGAGATTGGATGACCCATAACTTTCTGCTATTAAATTCTGATAAAACGGAGATTTTGCTCATCGGCCCAAAAAATAGTACACAGAAGCTCCAGCATCTCAGCCTGCATTTAGACGGTTGTTCTGTAACTACTAGTTCAACGGTAAAAGACCTGGGAGTTATTTTAGACAGCAACTTATCTTTTAATAATCACATCAATCAAGTTACAAAAACAGCCTTCTTTCACCTTAGAAATATTTCTAAGCTAAGAAATATGTTATCTATATCTGATGCAGAGAAGCTCGTCCATGCGTTTATGACCTCTAGAATAGACTACTGTAATGCATTACTAGGTGGATGTCCTGCATCATTAATAAACAAGCTTCAGTTAGTTCAGAATGCCGCAGGAAGAGTTTTCACTAGGTCAAGAAAATACGATCATATAACCCCAATCTTATCGTCCCTACATTGGCTTCCTGTTAAGTTTCGAATAGACTACAACTACTGCTACTCACTTATAAAGCACTAAATGGTTTGGCTCCCATGTATCTATCCAGTCTTTTAACACGCTACAATCCGTCACGCTCCCTGAGATCTCAAAACTCTGGGCTTCTAGTAGTTCCTAGAATAGCAAAGTCCACTAAAGGTGGTAGAGCATTTTCACATTTAGCTCCTAAACTCTGGAATAGTCTTCCTGACAGTGTTCGGGGTTCAGATACACTCTCCCAGTTTAAGTGTAGATTAAAAACATATCTTTTTAGCAAAGCCTACACATAACACACATCACACACATCACATCACAACCTTGTGCTCCAGAATATATGATCACATGCACATTATCAACTTGTGCTGTTAATATCATGAACAGCAGCTACGCTAATTCCTCTCCACTGCTTCTCTTTCTCTCCCCATCCCGAGGCAACCTGAGGTTTGGCCAGCTCCAGTCACGTCCCACCTCGTGAAGATTATGGACCTATGGATGATCATGGAGAAGTAGATGCCGAGTGTTTAAAGGCCCTGGCATGGAGAAGCTGATGCTGGATCTATGATAATCACAAATTGTTCTGTATTGTTGAAAGATTTGTGACCAAACTCTTGATGTCACCCATATGAGGATGGGTTCCCCTTTGAGTCTGGTTCCTCTCAAGGTTTCTTCCTCATATCATCTAAGGGAGTTTTTCCTTGCCACTGGTGCCACGGCTTGCTCATCAGGGACAAACGCACACCATTCACCTTCACTGTTGTTTTCTGTAAAGCTGCTTTGAGACAATGTCTGTTGTGAAAAGCGCTATACAAATAAACTTGACTTGACTTGACTTGACTTAATGCTGTTAAGGCTCGACAGGTCAGAACTGTTTGGGCAGCAAAAGGGCAATCATAATTTTATGCCTGATCGTGTGTATATTCCCTTCAAATGAAGTGTTAAGAGGCAATAATTTTATATATATTATATTTTATATTATTATTTATTATGCAATTTAACTTGGGTAGAGACAAAAACCTCACTAATGTACCTCTCACCATGTTTAATTTTAGTATACTCTGTATGCAAATTTAAAATAATAAAAAAAAACTAATATAAAGCTGTGTTTGTGACCTCTCCAAGGTTAATCATATTACAAAATTATATAAGATATTAACATCAAGAAAATTACCTGGAAGATTTCTACTTAATTTTTCTTTGATTTTAATATATATATATATATATATATATATATATATATATATATATATATATATATATATATATATATATATATATATATATATATATATATATATATTTTTTTTTTTTTAGTAAAATAGTTTGTAGAAGTAAGAATGTTCTTTCCTTTCTATGCCCATAAGAAAACAAGATGTAAGTAAAACAGAATGCTCCTACATGCATGGCTTTTAAACGAGTCCATAATAACCTTATTTATTAGCCATATATTTGATTTTCTGCAATGGAAAAGGTGCAGTGCTTGTTGCAGTTCCCATCTGGAAGTCAGATGGATTTGAGCAGAATTTGAGAACCAAAGAAAATAAAGAAAATAAAAATAAATAAAAGATCCAGTAAAGCTTTGTGCATGACGGTAGCACTTCGCACCTCAGCTGTTTACCGTAGCGTAGTTTTACATTAAGGTCCAGACAGTTGCACAAATATATTAAATAGAAAAAAAGCTGGAGTTTTTTTTTTTTTTCCCTGAGGCAGTACAATTGAAAGCCTAAAAGCAATTGATATCCAAGAGAAAGCACCGGGCTGGCAGAATTTCTCTAACCCAGTTAATGTCAGAAAAGACGAATTACTTTCGGTGGTTTCAGAGGACCACAATCCAATATCTCCTAAAAGCCAAGAAAATATTTATTAAAGAAAATAGGAATTAAGTTACATGGAGCTCGGTTATGCATTGAGTACAGTATTTAGATGTTTTTTTTAAACAGATGTTTAAAAGAGCAAATAAGCAGCAAAAGTTATGCACTAAATGCACATTGATAATGTAGCGGACTTGTACAGCTGTTACAAAGTGCTGACATGAGAGACTCATGATCATGATTGAAAAATAAATGACCCCTCACCTTTTTCTTCTTAAATCACAGGGACTTTTTTTGGTCCATGATTCCACTTTCATGCCACAGTTCCCATATGTGTTCCCATATCACCATATGCTTGTGTCCTGTTTCAGGTCTTTTATTCAAACTCTATACTCTATACAAGATTCAAGAGATGTTAAATGACGATTTTTTTAGGGTGAAGATTGACACACAACTGTGTATCGGGTGTATTCTATGTATTGGACATTTGATACCTGCTGTATTTTTGTGCATATAAAAAAAATATATAATAATAAAAATGGTCTCTAGGGAGATGGAGTAGTCTTGATACGCCTTAACAATATTGAAATGTTTCCACTTTGCACTTTGGATTGGCACTGTGTCTCATCTCTTTACTTTATGTTTCTAGTCTGGCATATTTCTGCCCTAAAATATTTGTGCTACTGAAGCAATTTACTTTGGCTGATTGATGGTGCTGAGACTGCGTATGCTCATCCAACTTACAGGACGCAGTTAGAGAGAATAGTGACTCTGCCGTCTGAACGCAGGCCCGAGCGGTGAAAACTGATGATGTGTCTGAACTACGCAATTTATTTCTCTCTTTAAACCAATCTACACTCTGTTGTTATATAGCATCTTGGGTTATATTCTTTGCCCGAAGACTTGGGCAACCGAATTTAAAGACACATTTATCCTTTTAGGCACAGATCCGAAACATTTTAAACTTGGACTATAATATATATGTACATAAAGGGTATGAATTTCTTATTAAGCCCCAGCACATTAAAAAAAATTATATGTTTTGCTACCAATGATCAGCATTCTGAATTTCACGGTATTTCAGGGCAAACTCCGAACAGAATTTCACATGATACACTGGACTTTTACAAAACTTGAGCTGGGTTGAATTAAGATTGTTAAAATTTGGAGGTCTTTCCTTCCGCCGGAATCATCCTGCTTCATACTTTTCCAGAACCTTTTCCTAAACTCATTTTTGGTATCTGATTATTCCTCATGATCCTCATTGTTTAGATAGGTGTGGAAGTGGGTGAGTATACCAGAAACTGTCAAAAAGCATATTTCAGTTAAAGACAAAAGCAAATGGGAGTTTTAAAATGGATGTTTTGTCTTTGTAATTGCTGCTGCAGTCAATTTCAACTGCCCTATTTTCATCCACATGGTTCAACCGCTTAATGATATGTTTAATATTAAGTGCCACGAGATTCATCTAAAATATCTGCTCATGAAGCAGATGTAAGAAATGCGCAGCTCAGTTCGCTGTCTCGCACCTGCCGCTCTGTTTATATGCTGAGCTTGATGCATGGGTTCCTTCATTACTGTGCTAGGCTGACAGAGTGGCTCCGTTAATTAGAACAGCAGTGCCATAGCTGAATAAGGCAAGACAGCATGCCACCTTGAGGGACGATTAGCCTCGAATGCTGATCTCGGTGGATCTCAGTTAGGGAGAGAAATGGCTCCAATTATACACACCGGGTAAATAAGAACAGAGAGCACTGAAATCTGCAGCAAGATATATATTTTATTGTGTTTTAAAATTCTGAGATTCAGCTACAACATCAACATTATGGTTATAAACCCCAATCATTGTCCTACGCCATTTTTTAGACAGATCAGTTCCGGTAAACAGAGGACGTGTCCATAAATGACATCAGTTTCCACGCTCGGTAATGAGGCACGCTAATGCAACGGCTACTAATGACAAACTCTGGTCCTAAATAAGAGATAATGCAGATACTTGCAATTAAATCAGTAAAACAAGAGCCATTTCAGATCTAATTAGCGATAAGGAGCACAAAATAAATACATTCTTGAATAAATCAGAACCAAAAATCTAGTAAAACCAAATGAAGCAGTCGCGTATTTAACAATTTTATCTAGGGTGTAATCTAACTGGGACCACTCCTATAGCTATATACACTCTCAGAAAACACTCTCAGGGTACTAAACTCTATTGTGGCAGTACCCTCAAACCTCCATCTTTTTCATATATTTAAAGTTAATCTTTTTCCAACAAATGTGTACGGTATATAGAACATTTAAAGCTTAAACATGAATTATGTTCCAATTACAGACTATGGTAAAGTATGTACAAATATTTAAGTAAAAGATTTAAAGGACAAGAGCATCACCTGAGCTACAAAAAAAGTACAGCTCAGTACCTTCTTTTTTAATTGTATCGACACCACAAGTCTGAGAGCACTAGTAAAAACACTTGTCCTTCCCTATTTTCTCATTTAACACAGCATTTTCTATCACTGAAATACTGAATCCACTGAAACTCAAAGCTTTCAGGGCTCATTGTAGTTCTATATGCTGAACATAGGTAAAGATTGATGATCATTAGCACCTACGTGGTATAAGTGGTTAATCATACACCTGACACCGATCCTACAAAATCCCTGATTTGTACAAAACGTGCAAGTGTAAGAATTGAAAACCAAAGGGTGGTCACATCAAATATTGATTTGACTGAGTTTTTTTTTTTTCTGCTTTCCTTTGCATTTTGTCAATTGAGAACAATAATAAAAAAATAAATAAATAAATAAATAAATAAATAATAATAATAAATTTTATATATACAGTATATATATATATATATATATATATATATATATATATATATATATATATATATATATATATATATATATATATACACACACACACACACACACTTTTTTTTAAGCATTCTTGCTTTACAGCATTTCTTCACATGAACATGATCATAAATATAACATGGCCAACATTTCGTGCTAGAAATATACAGAAGAAAATTGCCAGCACTTTGGTATATGTGAACACAATAAACGTTTTCTATTGCTGAGAATAAACTCTTTGTGATGCAGAAGCCTCTCAGGGCTGCACTCTACTCCATTTTGCCAAGTGTGTGTCCCACACAGAATAGTGAACAAGCTGTAATGAGAGGAACTCTAATGAGGACCGACATCCTGCTACACCTCACACTGCCGCAGTAGTCCCATCGGATGACGTGTTCTCTTATTAGAGAATGAAATGTCACCCAGCTCTGGAGGATATAAACACAGACCTTGTAGGTTTTTCTTGCTCTTTGCCCCAGTATAATCAGTGTCACTTTTTATTCAGCAGTGCCTGGAATTTTCTTTTAGCATGAAAGATTTAGCTTATAACAACACCACCAACAAAAGTGAATCAAAGCAACAAATATACACAGTATAGCAATATTTCATATAATAAGTTAATTATATAGTATACAAGCGTATTGTATGTGCACTTAGTTAGGAATGAAAGGTGTAGGTGGAAAACTGACTGGGACTAAAACTCCTTCCATGTTAAATCATTTTAAATCAGTTTTTTATTTGTCAAGAAAAAAAAAATTACAGTGAATGTGCTGTTGCTATAGAAACAATAACACATTGGAAAGAGAGCATTAATATAAACTTGTGATTTGAGCTGCATTCGTACATGCTGTTATAGAAAATGAACTAGAAGTAAATAATAAAACATGTCATGCCATTCTCTAGGATTCTATAATCATCAGGTAGTTCAGTGGTTAAGATGTTGCACTTCTGATTGGAAGGTCATGAGTTCCTGCTGCCACTGTTGTGGCCCTGAGCAAAGCCCTTAACCTCAAACTACTCAGTTTTATAAATGAGATAATGGTAAGGTGCTCTTAATAAGGGTGCCTCTTGAATAACATAAATGTTCCACCCTTTAAAAACCACAAAGGTTTTATGTAGAAGCCCTTAACAGAATATATATTCAAGGGTATAGTATAGTATAGATGGTGCTAAGAACCATCGACTATACAAAGAAACCCTTGGAAGAATCCTTGACTTTTAGTGTACATCTGTCTACATATTCCTTAGTATACATAAGTCTCACTAAATAAGTGTTTTCTTTTATAAGCGCATGGATATAGACAGGCTTTATAAAGTATATCAGTCTCAATTTAACATATTTTGCACGTTCTTGCATTAGAATCAGTTACTACACATTTAACTTTCTATTCAAATCCACCAAACGGTTCCCTGGTGGTCTAGTGGTTAGGATGCGGCGCTCTCACCGCTGCGGCCCAGGTTCGATCCCTGGCCAGGGAACCAACCCCAGCCATTAGGGTTGCACAAGCCTTAGTGCTGGTCCCAAGCCCAGGTAAATGGGGAGAGGTTGCGTTAGGAAGGGCATCCAGCGTACAAACATGTGCCAACTCAAACATGCGGATGGTCCGCTGTGGTGACCCCTAATGGGAGAAGCCGAAAGAAAGAAATTCAAATCCACCAAAAGTGGGTGCTGTATGGTTCAACACCAATACTGGTAAACCTGAAGTCCAGACAGGATTAGAAAAATAAAATGGGTTTGTAGTTTAAACATTTAATTACTACGCAGGTCCTGTTAAAATGTTCATGTTGGAAGGATTGTTCATCAGGAAGGTTTTGTGTGTTAGTGAAGACAGAAAGACATTTTTTTAGTTCACTTACTTTTCTTCAGCTCTGCCTGTGAAATATTTCATGTACATCTTGTTGCCTAATGAGAAAGGAAGAGTGACAGGTCTGCCTGTTTAGTCAGGTTGAAGATTTGAAGGATGTATCCTGCAGATGTGTTTGTATTCAAATCAAAGTGATTAAAAAAAAGATGTCAAAATTGTATCAAGCAACGGATTTCATGCTATTGTTTGACAAACTACAGCTTCTTAAGGTGCCTCTTCTCCTGATTTGAAATAATTATAGATTTTTACATATATCTGTTATGACATAGAAAATATAAAATCATGGGTACTGTTTTCTGGTATATATATAAAAAAATAAAAATGAGAATGCAATTAAGTAAAAGTAGTTTTACAGCATTACAGCACCTGTGCTTGGGATGCTGGCTGTGTGGAGTGATCTCCCCAAGTTTGCAGTGTTTTTTCTCCAGGCTCAATCCAATTTAAATCAGTCCTGTGAACACTACATGCAAGGCGGAACTACAACCTGGGTGAGATGTCAATCCACTGAATGTACCTGACACACAGGTTTGACAAATAGGAGCAATTTAACCTAGCCATTCCACATATCAGTATGTATTAGAAGGTGAGAAAAGACCAAAGAACCAAAAGGAACACCACACAGTAGCCGGATGTTAATATACTTTATCAAAGCAAGTGACTATTCATAGTTTGGAACAATATTCTGCTGTAGTAGTTTGGCTTGAAGAATGGTATTGTGTGGGCAGCTTTACTTCTGTCAGACTTTGAGAAAGAAGAATCTGCTTCACCAGTGATGGAACTCATTCATTTTATCCCAAGTGGAACGACTTCTGGGAGAAAATACAATAAAGAAAATATTAAATGACTGACATCCTTTCAGTGATTCTGTAAAACCCTTAGAATGCTCCCAAAAAGAAAACATAGCCATTAAAGTTTAATTAGACAAAAATAGACTGAATGACAGAAAAAACAAATCCAAATCAAGTAGAGAAAAATGTTCTGCTTTGTTGCTTTAATTGCATTTACATAATGTGAAAATTTCTGTTGAGGCAATTCACTGCTTCATTATTAGAAAAATAGCTCAGTGAGTTTTGTCAGCATTGAAAAGAATATGCCAGGGCCATTATTCACTGTTTTGACTAATTATAAAGATAGATGAAATTCATTTTTTTTTTTAGCATTTCCAATTGACCAAATAATTAGAGATTATTTGTTTTGTTCTCTGCCTTTTACAGCAATAGCAAATAATTGCTAATCTGTAATTACTCGTTTTTTAACGTTTCCTTTTCTTTCATATGAACAAGCATTGAGTTGTTGCAATCTCCTTTCAGAAAACTGGCTTGGTTACTAGAACCATTGTGGTTAGACTCAAGGAGGAGGAAGAGGGTGAGAAGGGGAAGGAAGAGGATGAGGAGGAGGAGGAAGAGGAGGAGGGTTTATGAAAGGAGAAAGTGAGAATAATAGCACCTGCCACAGCAACAGGAAATGTGCAATGCACCCACTATGACACAGAGAGAAGAAATACTGCTTTAATATACTCCCCTTCAATGTAATCAAATTTCCTTTAATAAAAGAAAGACAGGGCTGGGGGTATTTACGGCTGGTGTGGAGGAAGAATAAATTCGCACATCTGCTAAGTCTCATGGCTGTGGCAGGCTTCTGTGGATCTGTAGCTTTGTAGATCAGGCCTTTGTTGTTTAATTGTGATGAATTATTGACAGTGAAAGCATGTATCGAGAAGGTGTGCCTGTTATAATTCCATAGTTGGAATTGGGTGTTGTGCTTGACATGACATTGGGTTTACATAGCCCAGGTACAGGCAGCAATGATGATCACATGATTAAGAATAAGTAGAATAAGTAGAAATAGAAATACTCTTAAGTAATCTTCTTAAGAGACAATACTATAGAAGTTAAAATTGGATATACTTAAGATAATCAATGTAAGGCTTGTATAGTAGTACAGATTTACTGTCCTATAAAAATAACTTAACAAACCACCATTCATTCATTCATTCATTCATTTTCTACTGCTTATTCGTATTTCGGGTCGCGGGGGCAGCAGTCTAAGCAGGCCCCCGCCTCCGACTGCTGCCCAATCCTCACAGCACCGTCCCTTACGGTCTCTCTGCAGGTGGTGAGCCCACAGGAAGGCGGCCCCGCGTCCCGGACCTTGATATTTCCCTCGTAAGGGACCCCCGGAGCATAGAGGGTTAAGGGCCTTGCTCAAGGGCCCAAGAGTGGCAGCTTGGCAATACCGGGGCCTGAACCCCAGACCTTCCGATCGGCAACCCAGCGCCTTAACCGCTGGAGCCACCACTCCCCCTAACAAACCACCATTATTGTCTAAATAACTGGCAACAAAACTGTGTCCAAAGTGGCAATATTTTGATTGAAAACCATTGTTATCTTGCACTGCCTTAATCCTCCTGGGCATGGAATTCACCAGAGCTGCAAAGGTTTTTGCTGGGATCCTTTTCCACAACTCCATAATGACATCACGGAGCTGCTTAATGTTATGGCACATGGCGCTTCTCCACCTACGCTTGAGGATGCCCCACAGGTGCACAATAGGGTTCAGGTTTGGAGACATACTTGGCCACTCCATCAATTTTACCTTCAGCTTCTTTAGCAAGGCAGTTGTAATCTTGGCGGTGTGTTTGGGGTTGTTATTATGTTGAAAAACTCGTTCAGCCAAGTTTCTGAAGGAAGGAAATTATGTTTTGTTTTCAGAATGTCATATTACAGGTTGGAATAATGTAACATGTTTCTTTTGATATACAGTCACCAGTCCATAATGCTACAACCACCATTTTTGACCGTCGGCAAGACACAATGTTCTTGATGCTGCTCACCATGGCGTCGCCACACGCTTAACACCATCTGAGCCAATAAAGTTTATCTTAGTTTAATCCGACCACAGAATATGGTTCCAGTAAATCATGCTCCTGGACAGGTTGTTTCCAGCAATCTGTTTGTGGGTGTTTTCTTGAGTGACAGCTTCAGAAGAGGTTTCCTTCTGCGATAACAGCCATGCAATCTGACTTGTTGCAGTGTAGTCTGAGCACTGATAAGTGGACCTTCCACTTCTGCAAACTCTAAAGCAATGCTGCAGCACTCATGCGTCTGCTCTTTTGAAGCAGCTTCTGCACCTGACGCACAGCACGAGGACTAAACTTTTTTGATCGGCCCTTGCGAGGCCTGTTCTGAGTGGAACCCGTCTTGGAAAACGTCTGTATGACTTTGGCCACTGTACTGTAACTCAGTTTTAGGGTGTTACTGATCTTCTTATAGCCTCAACCACCTTTGTGGGGAGCAACAATTCCAATTCTCAAATCCTCAAAAGAGTTATTTTACTATGAGGTGCCATGTTGAACATCCAGTGGTCAGTATGAGAGAATTGTACTCAAAGAACCAGATTTTAACTGCTCTAATACAAGATACACAATTTTTATGGACCTGTCAAGCAGACATAAACATGAACATGATGAATAAGACCATTAGCTCAATATATCTGACAGAATGTGGAAATCAAAGGAATTGGGTTTAAAGAAACAGAACACAAACTGGCATGTTGTGCAGATGATATTCTGATATTTTTAGGGCAACCAACTTACTCTTTACCAAAACTGATGCAGTCATTTGAAGTATTTTGACATTTATCAGGATATAAGATTAAAATAGGCAAAACTCAACTATAGAACACCAAAGTAAATAAAAAATAGATGAATAGACCCCCTAATATGGCAGCTAGAATCTCTCAAATATCTTGGTGTCAGCATGCCAAAAGATTTTACGAAACTTTTTGAATATAACTACTTGCCTATAAATAAAAAGACTATTAAAATGAATATTTTGGCTAGATTATTAAATTTATTCCAAATCCTCCCAGTAATGATTAATCAAAATCAATTTAACAAATGGGATAAGATGTTGTCCAGTTGTCCAGATGTTGTACATATGGCAGGGTAAAACACCCAGGGTTCATTTAAAAAAATGTTACAGCTAGCTAAAGGAATGGGGGGACTGGGGATTACCTTCTCTTAGAGATTATTACTTTGCTGCACAGATGAGAGCAGTAATATGCTGGTGTAACCTATTTTACAAGGCCTAATGAAAAAAAAAAACAAATAGGGGAAAACATCCCCTATTCCTATACAGGCAATCCTGGTCATAGTAATTTATAAAACTCATAAATGCTGTTGATAACCCATTGATGAAATGTTTTATAATAGAAAATAAATCAAAGGGAGATATAGTGCCTCTTAAATGGTGTCCATACAATTCAGAATTTACACCAAACAGATTAGATACCAGATTTAAGGACCGGAAAGATAAGAAGATAACAGTTTTGTGAAATATAACAAAAGATAATACATTAGCCAGTTTTGAAGTGCTAAAGGAGAACCGTTCATTAGAAACACAAGACGTCTTAAGATATTTACAGATACAGCAACAATTTGTGAATATGAAGAACGTGGATGAGACAAGGACAGGCATAAAAGAATTATTCAGAAAAGTTGTACAATTTTCATAAATGTTCTGTGTTGAGGAAACCGTGGAAACCTAAACCCAAACCATTACCATGTCTTCTGGGACTGCTATATTATTAGGGATTACTGGAGAAATGTAGATTTACAGGATTTTTTGCAACGTATGATACCATTTGATAGTAAAAAATTTTTTTTTTAAATACCACGGAATGGTCAGAAAAAGATAAATATTTAATGAACATATTGCTGGTGGCTACAAAAAACTGGTTGTCACAGGAGAGTCCTACCCTGAATGGATGGTTAGAAATTGCAATTGACATTTTTGAAATGGATCAAATAAAAGCATTTGTAAACCATAAACTGGAACAATTTGCTTTGTTCTGGGAATTGGACCAAATATGCAACATCTCATAGACTTGATATTGTCTTTTATTCAAAATCAACAATTTACAGAAAGATCACTCCCTATATGTATATAGTTTCTCTCTTTTTTATTCTTTGCACAATGATATGAGCGTATACATTGGTAGATATATGTGTATATGAGTTTATTCAGTTATATAGTGTCTGATGTACACCTGATAGAAATGCAATGTATCTTTTTCTTTGATAAGAAGTTATAAAAAGCAGAGGAGTGAATGCTACACAGAGGTAAACATGGCTGTGTACCAAATTTCAGCCATTTTTTTTCTTTAAAATTTTACATTTTAATAAAAAAATATAATAATAAAAAAATCCCAATCCAATCATTTAATATACTTTCTATGTTCTATTGTGAATAAATATGGGTTTATGTTTTGATTTTATTCAAATTTTTCCAGTTTTTTTTATTGGGGTGGTACAAAAATGTGTTTAGTGTTTAGCTTTGGGATTATTTCTACTGCAAAAACCGCACAAACTGTTTTTCAGTAGTAGTGGTTAATAGCTGCGACGTTATAGGCCATTATCAACATATAAAATGCAATTTATTGGCACTGTAAATACAACTTTGTGTCCTTCACGTTCTCCTGCTGTCTCACTAAAGTTGGCTATGTTATTGATGGCACCACTCATAACATTAGTCTAAATGCTCTAAAGTGTCAGGGACTGTTATTACTGAATCGGCAGCACCCATTTCCTCAAGATCAGGAAAGGCCATGTGTTTTGCCCTGGACAGCTTCGTCCATCAGCCACGGATCACAGCTATCTCATCATGTGAAATAATGCTGGCTTACTGTCATAATATTGGATTTATGAACTGTGATTTAATAATATCCATTGCCCAAGGTCTCCTCCTTTCTCCTGGCTAAAATGGGACCTTGAGATTGATGACCAAGTTAAAGAAGAGAAAACAGTAGGAACAATAGCAAAGACAATAAGCTTCACCCAAAGATAAAGACGTGTTGTTTCTCTTGAGGTGGGGATACGAAAAGTGACCAGGTTCCAGATAAAGTTTAGGATTTGTGAAGGCTATTATGGAAACACAACTTATCCTGACTGTCTTGCTGAATACATAAAACACATGGTAGATATTTTGCTCAAAACATTGGCATTCTTAAAATGTTTTTGCTTGACATGTTATTCTTTCATCTGATACTTTTATCCAGGCAAGACAGAATCCCAACAAAGCTGAGCGGTTGGGCGGTTGGAATTAATTTTTTAAAGCTGAGATTTTTAGATTTTAGAGATTTATGAAGGTCAAATGATAAAAAAAAAATAAATAAATAAAAAAATCTCCACAACTCCACAACCTCACTGCTAATTAAGGAATGTTGATTAAGAAAAATTATTTATACAGTCTTTATTCACTTAGTGTGAATGGCATATTTATAATGCATTCAAGAGAAAAAATGAATTCTTCTGCAATTGATAGTTTGTCTATAACAACACGGTACACACTGATGCATTACAAAATGTGTTTATAATGAATAGTATGGTATTGAGAGTGAAAACAGAAATACAGTTCATATTTTAACAAATTTGCAATGGAACTTACTTAATTTTAATTTGAAATTAGCTCATATTATGCACTATAATGCATTAAATACTTCATGAGTACATTTATCAAACTAGAGGATTATGTTATAATACTTTATCAACTCATGCTTTATAAAGTTTTATGCATGCAAACATAACAACTCATCAGCAGTTATAAGGTATATGCATGCTATATAATATTCTATAAATGAATTTATAATGCATTATGCACAAAGCACTCATAAGAAAGCATCCAGAAAGGCTGTTAAATAATGCATATGAGAAGTGGAAATGTGTGATGGAAAGTGTGAATTTATTTCCCAACAGCTTCAGCGTTTCTATTTAGAAAAGCACTACAGAGACAACGTCATCTCATGATCTTCATTTTAAAAGCCATTAGTCTCAAGCATGAGAAATGAGAAAGAGATAAATAAACAAATAAAAATAGAAATGCTAAAAGAAAAACACACAAATACATGCAAATTATTTCAGATGTTTGAAGTCCCGGGGAGTAAAATCATCACTCATCTCTGATGATGTGGAAGACCTTAAGATAATGAAGGTTAAACTGCATCTTAACACTCACTGGACAGATTAAGAGTGGGTTTCATAAGCAGCATGCCAACATATTGCTTGTGTAGAGGGCATTTTACAGCCTAACAACTTTCATCAGACATGAGTTTCTCTCGGCTTGTCAACCAGAATACGTGAAGCCTGGGCTCAAGATGGGAAAACAAAACAAGATCCTCTGGGGAGATCAATGCAGCTCAGTTTGTCACATCCCAGATGGTGTGCAAGTCCTGCAGATGAAGCGTGCTCGAGAAAAGCTGTCAAGACAAATTCGAATACATCTCCGAAGCCTGTGTGACAGGCAGCCCAGAGCAAATAGGAACTAAGAGTAGAGCATATTTAATATCACGAGAAAAGGAAATGGAGTCTGGTCCCAGCAGATATTATCCAAAGTGCAAATAAGCACGAATCACAACTCTGTTGCTCATTCGCAGTTCATTACCTTAACTTGCATGAGTGACAAGAGCACAGCCTGCTCACTCGTTTTCAATCTTGCTAATGTACCGGAAGGTGTCATGAACGCCACAGAACTGCCATTTGCATAAAGGCCTCCCACCACAGAATCGATGCTTTAATTATGAAATGAAACGCATTCAAGCGGCGAGCAGCTCTTACACCCATTAATTATTGAGCTAAGCACATTAAAGCGACTGTAGGCTGGCCAGAAAAGATTACAATTTACCCAGTGCGATCGTAAAGCAACCATGAGCTCTGTCATTAAGTCGGCTGAGCTGAAGTGCGATATTCTTGAGTTTAGTGACTAAGACACGCATTATGGTGATTTTCTGCATTGGGATGTGTATTAAGGATTCACGAATGAACCATGGATCTCTGGGAATAGCGGTTAGAAGCGATGTTTGTGTTGACTGGGTAGTGCTTATACTGTACCCTGTAGGTGACACTTACCTAAACCATTCAAAACTGCTGATATAAACTTTTTTTTCTCTCTAGATCTGTCAGTACTTTTTTTTATATTTGCCATAGTTGACTTTATATTTGAGTATATTTGAAAGTCATCACATTACAACAACTTTCATTTATTATATACAGTGAGGAAAATAAGTATTTGAACACCCTGCTATTTTGCAAGTTCTCCCACTTAGAAATCATGGAGGGGTCTGATATTGTCATCGTAGGTGCATGTCCACTGTGAGAGACATAATCTAAAAAAAAAAAATCCAGAAATCACAATATATGATTTTTAAACTATTTATTTGTATGATACAGCTGCAAATAAGTATTTGAACACCTGTCTATCAGCTAGAATTCTGACCCTTAAAGACCTGTTAGTCTGCCTTTAAAATGTCCACCTCCACTACATTTATTATCCTAAATTAGATGCACCTGTTTGAGGTCGTTAGCTGCATAAAGACACCTGTCCACCCCATACAATCAGTAAGAATCCAACTACTAACATGGCCAAGACCAAAGAGCTGTCCAAAGACACTAGAGACAAAATTGTACACCTCCACAAAGCTGGAAAGGGCTACGGGGAAATTGCCAAGCAGCTTGGTGAAAAAAGGTCCACTGTTGAAGCAATCATTAGAAAATGGAAGAAGCTAAACATGACTGTCAATCTCCCTTGGACTGGTTCTCCATGCAAGATCTCACCTCGTGGGGTCTCAATGATCCTAAGGAAGGTGAGAAATCAGCCCAGAACCACACGGGAGGAGCTGGTCAATGACCTGAAAAGAGCTGGGACCACCGTTTCCAAGGTTACTGTTGGCAATACACTAAGACGTCATGGTTTGAAATCATGCATGGCACGGAAGGTTCCCCTGCTTAAACCAGCACATGTCTAGGCACGTCTTAAGATTGCCAATGACCATTTGGATGATCCAGAGGAGTCATGGGAGTGCGACTGCACTGTATTAAGGAGAGGATGACCGGGGCCATGTATTGCGAGATTTCGGGGAACAACCTCCTTCCCTCAGTTAGAGCATTGAAGATGGGTCGAGGCTGGGTCTTCCAACATGACAATGACCCGAAGCACACAGCCAGGATAACCAAGGAGTGGTTCTGTAAGAAGCATATCAAGGTTCTGGCGTGGCCTAGCCAGTCTCCAGACCTAAACCCAATAGAGAATCTTTGGAGGGAGCTCAAAGTCCGTGTTTCTCATCGACAGGCCAGAAACCTGACTGATCTAGAGAAGATCTGTGTGGAGGAGTGGGCCAAAATCCCTCCTGCAGTGTGTGCAAACCTGGTGAAAAACTACAGGAAACGTTTGACCTCTGTAATTGCAAACAAAGGATACTGTACCAAATATTAACATTGACTTTCTCAGGTGTTCAACTTGTGTTTAACCTGCCCAAATTCTTCCACACCACCCCACTGCTGCACTCCCTAGTCTGGCTTCCAGTAGCTGCACGCATCAAATTCAAAACACTGATGCTTGCCTACAAAGCCAAAAATGGTCCAGCACCCTCTAACCTCAGAGACATCATCACACCTCGTACTGCACCACGCTGTCTGAGATCCTCCAACACTGCTCGACTGGTACCACTCTCTCAGTGTAAGAGATAAGTACACCTCAAGGCTTTTCTCTTTTCTGGCACCGTGGTGGTGGAATGAACTTTCCCTAGATGTCCAAACAGCGAAGTCCCTGGCTATCTTCAAGCAATGGGTGAAGACGTTCCTCTTCCTAAAACATTTAAACTAGCTTTTTTCCAGGTTTGCTTTGTCTTTTACCAAAAAGAAATCCACTCAACAGAGTTGTAGGCTGATTTAGCTTAAGTTTGTAATCTAGCAGTGTAAATGTATTTTTTAATAGCGCCTCAAAGCACTTTAAATGCCATAGATAAAATAATGTAAATGGAATGTTAATGGAACTCCTCTGTCCTGAAGTTGCAGTTTTGCATCTGTCTAAAAAGCATTGGAATCGAAGACTTCATCCATAAATGCCAAATAAACATTTACTACTATAATTTACTATAATTCACATTTTAAAAATCCATTATATAGAGCGTATACCATATAATTCCAATGTAAGATGTTGCTATAGAAACTATATTATAACTGAACAAGCATATTAATTTAAACCTGTGTGACCATTCAAGCTCCTATTATACTTGCATTAGAAAAGTAATAAACACTTTCTGACGAGCAAACAGTTCTGTTGTATGATCAAAAAGAGATATTTTTTGTGTTGAGTTTATGTGTCATTAAGGCTATAGGTATCTGTTATTTAGCTTCATGAACTTATAGCGTAATAGATCCATCTCAAGCATGGATATTGTGGCTGCTGCTTCAGAGCAAGATTGGGTATGTTTGCATTTTCAGAGACCTATTGCTTGTGATTTTCAGTTCTTCTGGAAAGCAATTTCCACTCTCTCTTTTGCAAAACAGATTTCGTCTCATATTTTCACTAGCGTGCTTCTCAAAATTAGACTTGGCCAAACTCAGATGTCTGAATTTGAAATCTTAGGCAATATGTAGTTGCACTGTTTGTGTATCCATGCAGTAAATGATTTCAGCCACAGCCATATGTACTGTGTTGGCTGATCCTTATCTACTTCAGATGCAAAATATATTTTCACTTCAGTGGAGAAAGAAATGCAGGCACTGGCAATGGATTATTGCAGAAGATTTGGTAAAAAATTTAATGGTTTGCTGTAGTTCAATCTCCTTCAGTCCTGTTACACTCACAGTGTTATAATATTTTTAATTTCCTTTTAAACAGCACATCAAGTGCAAAGTAAATAAGATGATTCATTTCAACAACCAACAGGAACAAAAAAAAGTATTGACTTTTCACAATGTCACTGTTTTCTTTTAAACATCTGATGGTTACTAAACTCTCAAAAGGCAGGCTGAATAATATTATGAGGTCAAACAAAAAAAAAAAAAAAACTTATATTTATGGTATTTGGCAGATGCCCTGATCCAGAGCAACTTACAACTGAGCCGTTGAGGGTTTAGGGCTTGCTCAAGGGCCCAGCTGTGGCAATTTGGTGGTGCTGGGATTTGAGTTGGTGACCTTCTGGTCCAGAGTCCAATGTCTTAACCACTGAGCTACCCCTCCTACTCTTTTATATTATTAGAATCCTTTTTGTGTAAAATCCAGTGACAAAATTCTGCATAAACAAATTTGAAAAAAATGTGTACTGCATACATAAGAAAATACAGGATTGTTGTACTTAAATTAAAGTATGCACTAATTTTACTATGTACTTTTATACTATTTGAGCAACTCGACTTCTTCCAAATGTTACAAGGTTCAAAGTCAAATTTAGGAACAACGTCTTCATTTGGATATTCAATGTCAGTGTCACTTTTTTCTCCCTTTTCAGTTTTAAACAGCAATGGGGGACTATTTAATATATTTTTGAGATGTTGAGCAGGATATAAAAGAATGAATGAATAATATTTGTGTATAAAATAAAATACAGTTAAACTGGGAATCTCTGCACCCAAACTTGATATACTGTAGGGTAAATCTTTTTTCCTCCTGTTATTCCCTAAATTGGTGTCACCTATAATATTCTTGTATAAATCAGAAAGAAAAAGACAGCATGAGCAGGCTTCAGAAAGAAACTGCATAGGCAGTGAAGGCTCATCTCTATAATGTCATACTGGCGTTCTCTGGGAGCCTGGGACATCTGTTTTTACCTTTGAACAAGAAAAATGAAAAGTAGAAGACAATGAATGGTGTTTGGAGATGAAGCTAAGCCATTGCACTCGTAGATAAATCATACTATCTGAGTAGTAAACACTGAGGGCATGAGCCCAGAAGAGAAAAGCTCAAGTGAGAGAACCAGAAGTGACAGACAGGTTCTCATCCCAGATGTGTCTCTTGAGTCGGGATTAGTTCTTGTTAAAGGAGCATTCAGAAGCACAAACAACAAGCACTTGGCTTCTTCATGATTTAAACAAGAGGCAGAGTTTTTGTCTCAGGAGGTCACACGTCTCATCTACCTGCAGTCTGACATGGGGCTTTGGAGCTGTAATGATCAGACATGCCTGATCCAATCAAGCTGTCGCCTCTGAGACAGCAAAGCTCTAATTGAAAGATATTTCAAAGCCTTTCAGTGTCGGAAAAACCCAGAGGAGCCTAATGAAGTGTTTGAACATAGTACACCACATCTCATATATACATTTTAGATTCTTAGCAAAGCCCACTATAATCCCTACAGACGTGGACAGGATGAAGACGTGTCTAATGATAATGGAACAAAGAACAGTAAAGATCACTTTTAGACTACAAAATGCCCTTCTCTGACAAGTTCACTGTCCTCAAAAAGGAAACAAGTTAACTAGAGGTTTGTTCAAAGATTGGGGTTGACATAGATCTTATCATGGATTTAAGAGAAGACTCACTAAATTATGAAGGAAAACCTGATTATTTACCCCAGATGCTTTGAGTGGGTTTTATTTCTTTATCTCTTATACCCATCACTGGTGCACCAATTAAGTGAGGCTCCTAATCTTTAATCTCTAGCAACCCCATCTCTGGTCATACTGCATCCATCAGTCTGCATATAAAAGTTATCCAAAAGCATGTAGTTCAACATAGATGTATCAAGAAAACTCTCAGAAGACACACAGCATATTGTATCACTATAGTGTCATTTATATATAATATATATTGAGAATATATAATATACTGTATATTGACATATCTTTCATTTAGATTAGATCTTGACAAATGTCCATTATGAGCTAGGGTTTACACTTTAATATTGTCTTAACACTTATGAAAATATGTTGTCACAAGGATTATACAATATGTATCAACAATATACATTGTCCAAAAGCAGCTTTACAGAGCAAAAAGGTTAATTTATTTTTATTTAAAATGTAACAATTTGTATTTATATGTTAGCGCCTATAAGTTTAGTGCCTATAAGTTTATCCCTAATGAACAAGAAATCACTGCCCCTTTATTATTTAATTCCAGCTCTCTGGAATGTCACATTTCCAGGTAAAAATTGATTTTCTTAACAATAAAAAGGTCACGGCCACATATCAGCTGAATTCATTCACCTTTTTTTTGATGCACCCTTTACTCTAAATGGCTCTCCACATAAAAGAAATGCAGTAAACCTATACAGATTTTGTCTAAATACGACTTTTCCCCATCGTGAACTTGACTTAAACTGCCATGCTTGCTTGAAACAACAGCCAGGAAATGCCATTGATCGAATCTTCCATAAAAAGCTTGTGTCCATGCCCGGTCAGTCTGCTCTCAGGGGTCACAGAGTGGAATTAAACCAGCCAAGCTCATTGAAATTCATTGTGCTTCCGTTCAACATTTTCTTCACCTTAATGAGCAGAGAGACCTGGGGAATCTTGTCAGAATGTGTGTTTAGCATAACGAGAACCGGTTTCAGCCGGATTTATGTGATTGCAAACTCTTCAACCCACCTCTGCAGACACCCACCTGTCTCTGAAATGTTCTCTGTATTTTATTGCTCTGCCTTCAATCTTTATGCCAATTCAGACAATGTATACTTCCAAGAGTTATTTATTAAAAATGCAGTCTTTCTAGACACACAGAACATTTCAGACAGTACTAAAAACCTTGAGATATTTAGTTTTATAAGAACTGCACCATTAAATGCAAACTAATCCAGTCTAAGTAGTACCAAATATATTTACATAATATATAAAACATTCAAAATCACCTCAAATGTTGACAGAAAATGCGTTATGCATGGCTTATGAATGCTAAGCCCAGTGTAGGTACTCCTTAGTTAAAACGCTACATATTGATTCAAATGCTTTTGATACATAAGAGAACGTTGTTAGGGAACATTTTCTAGTACAATATAACAAACAAAAACAGTTTTGCTCTAATACAACCCCCTCTCACACTCTCACCAAGCACTTGACAGCTGCTAGTGTTGGCTGAATACTTAACAAGCTGGACTGCTGAGACTTTCATCCTGCTTTAATATTTGAAAATTGAGATGAATAATTCTAGTTACTCAGGTGTCAAAATCTCTGCATGTTTTGGGATAAACATTTCCCAGTGCATTACATGTCTGTTTTTCAGGTTCGCACACTCAAACAGATCATTATAATTATCTGTAGTGTCGGCAGAAAAGGAAGCATCAGAGTACAGTGCGTTTATGATGACAGAGAGAGGGAGGGGGTGGATATGGGTGCACAAGGGCTAGTCGATCTTATTTAATCTCTGCTCAATCGAATGGCTAAAATTCTGTTGCCATCTTGGGCCTTAATTTAGATTCTCCCAGAGAAATTCTATTGCTGAATCTAATCTCCTGACATTGAACACCAGCGTAACATGATTAGACAGTGACCATGGCAGAGACATGCACTATACTTAAGCGATGAAACCAAATTAGATGTAAATAACCGATGAACATTAATTCAGTTGCATTTTAATAAGTAACAGTGTATATACTATTGAGCCGGTATATAAGTACTGCATAAAATGTCAAGCCTGTCAGTCATTATGTAAATTAATAGGCCATTATGTAAATGGATAACTCGGGTTTGTCAGTCACCTAGTCGGTGTGCCCGTGTTTAGGTCAGTAAACAGCTAAGTCAATAAGTCATAAGTGTATACAGTCAGTAAATCAATAATGAAGTGATTATGTCAGTTCAGCAGATTGTATAAGACATTGTGTATGTAGATGGAATTATATTTATTTTATTCTTTATTAGTAAATATTTTACCTAAATTAATGTCATTTATAAGCTTTATAATTGACCTCGTACACTAACCTAAGATCAGCCATATGTTGATCATTCCATTGTGTCTGTTTTCTCACAACCTGTGATAAAAACATCACTCTTTTCACACCAATTTGCTTTACCATCAGGACATATCATAGCTAGTTAACCTTATAAACCGTCATGTGGAATCAAGACTCGATATGTGTACGAACACATACACCCACATACACCCCCCCCCCCCCACACACACACAAATTTATCTCTGACATGCTTGTACGCCAATGGTAGATGAATGGCCACTACTGCTATTATTAGATGAACAAAGACCTACATCCTGTACAGCAAAGATAAAAACAGAGCCTGCCAACAGTGCCTGTCTGTCTGTCTATCTGTGTCTCTCTCTCTCTCTCTCTCTCTCTCTCTCTCTCTCTCTCTCTCTCTCTCTCTCTCTCTCTCTCTCTCTCTACTGTAGGAGTAATGGATGTACAAATCTTTCTGGCTGTGAAGGTGCCACTCCTTCATAGTCATCTTTAATTAGCCTGAGTGCAGGTCAACAACACACAAGAGCTCATGTCATTCATTTGTTTTACACTTTTAAAATGTTATTGGGAGAAAGCGATTTCATAAAATAAAGGACACAAAGGGAGAAAAACACAGAAGCATGCTGAGCCTAGTGTTTTATCTAGAGCACTGAAAATAGGTTAATGACAAAACAACAGTCTGAGGGCAACAATAATAATAATAAAAAAAAACAGGACGAGGTATTTTTTTGTCATGACTGAAAAAGCTAATGTTAGGGTCAATAATTGCTTTGAGAATTCGTGAAAAGTTCCATAAACAATACATAACCCTGTTACAGGACATAATGTACATCAATATGATATGAAAGATGAATTCTGAAACTAGTTTAAGCAGCTAATTTATGTTATCATGCTAATTCAACAGCTAATTCATGTTATGGGTCTTTCTTGATAATATTACATGCAGTTATAGAAAGATATTTAAATACAGGATGGTTTAATGAAGCCTCAAATTAACAGCATGTCAGGAAAGGTTATTATTCCTCTTAGTGCCAGGAAAATTGCCAGCAGTGATTTTTTTTTGTTACTGTGCATTTTGTGGAACCTCTGCAAAACAGGTGAGCTCCTATCATTACTTACATTATATCTGTTATAAACAGTCATTGTTTTGTATTGTTCTTTTTCATTTAAAAAATGCAGTTTAGAAATGGCAAAGTGCAATCTGGCGCTTTATCTCTGACTTTACAAAGCACTGATACTGGAGAGTGCATCCTAAACCGGTAAATAATTCCTCCTTAAAAAAAAACTTCACTGTATCACCAATTCTGTTTCTTCTTTTGTTATGTTTTGTTTTTTGTTAAATCTGTTTCTTTGGACCTTTCATCATACAATGTAAAAGAGCTGTTACTATAGAAACGATAAGGTATTAGACTGAGACCATTAGCATAAACCTGTGATTTACAGAAAATCAATCAACACCTTCTGACCATTTTATAAAGCACTGAGCAGAAAATCAGAGAGTGTGGTTTGGTTTTAAATCCATGAGCCTTCAGAGAAATTACTGTGAATTAATTAGTAAGAAAATGTGATTTTTGTTTAAATACATATTCTCAGGACTAAAGTGTTTGTCTGTGTAAATGTGTGTGTTTGTGTATGTGTGTGTGTGTGAGAGAGAGATGCTTAATATTGTGTGTGTGAGAGAGAGATGCTTAATACTGTCTCCAAGATAGTAACCAGTGTAATGCTTTTTTTTAGGGTGGAGGCTCACCTTTGGATTATGTAAATCATCTTTTTGACAAGCCTGTCGGGGGGCGGAGCTTTTACGTGTGGCAAAATTTGCATACTGAAAGCCGACTGGCTCAGACCGAGCGACTAGTGACGCAATTGAAACGCCTGGAGGCGCGAGGACTCCCTCATTCAGAGAGAATGAGAGAGAGGGATTGTGTGTTGCGTGTGAGTGTGTGTGTATAGAGAGAGTGTGTGTAGAGAGCGCTCACCGAAGTTAAAGCCGTCGGTAAGAGAAAAAAAGAAGAAAAGGAACTCTCGTATTATGCGTATTTATAGAGTGTTTAATGGGAACCCACAGGTGACACGCGCTCCGTCACGAGCCGCCAGAAGACGGCACGCGCATAAGGACAACAGGTAAAGGCGCAGCTTCATATCTGCTCTCTCTTATAAACAGCAGTTGATGTAAAGAGAGGAAAATGCTATTTTGTCGTGCATTGGTGCTGGTAGAACTGTTTCAGATGGAGAATTTAAGCGTGTGTGTGTGTGTGTGTGTGTGTGTGTGTGTGTGTGTGTATGTATAGCTGAGTGTGTAGCTGTTGAACAAAGCTTCCTTTCAAGCTGTTGCTTTCAACCTGAGTGTGATAAAAGCACGACCATAGTTTTGATTATCCAAATAATAATGTGCATTAACACGTGTGCGCGTGCTTGTGTGTGTGTGCGTGCGTGCGTGCGTGCGTGTGTGTGTGCGTGTGTGTGTATACGCTCACGCGCGCGTGTGGTCGCTGTTCAGAACAGATGGTGCTGAACTCGGATGCACATCAACTTACTCGACTCGAGCAAACCAAAAATGTGCTGTTTACTTGGACTTTTTTTTGTTGGGTTTTTTTTAATGCAGGGAGGGTTGTCATGATTTATTTCACAAATCTGTTCAAAAAGTGCTTAATTCCCAATTACATGTGGTTAGTAAACTCATTAACTAATGCTTTTACTGCTTTACTAGATACTGCGACTTGCACAAACGGATGTAATATTTAGTAAGCTCTTCATCCTGGTCAGGGTCCTGGTAGATTCGGAGTCCATCCAGGGAACACTGGACATAAATATTCTGCATTTATCCTCAAAATTCCCTATAAGGTTTTTAAGAGTTTAAAGGGACCTGTAAAAACCTGGGGGATACCAATACAAACACAGGGTAAAATTCTTCATAGACCGTAACCCGAGCTGAGGAACGATCCTGAGACTCTGAAGCAGTCAGGCAGTAATGCAACCCCAGTACACTTTCATGCCAACTGTATTAGATTCCTAGAGTATTATGGTTTTATCAATTTCCAGTCCCTGTGGCTTATTGTTTAGAAGCTGTGTGCCTTTAGAAAAACAGATTTTCAAAAGTTTTTTTTATAGTTTGATAGCCTTAACATCCTAATTAATATCCTTTTTAAAAGGGAAAATTTTCAAAATTCAAAATGTACAAAATTTGCTATTGTAGCATTGGGGGAAATTCACAAATGCAAGTTCATGCATTTGTCTCCGAATTTTGTTTGCCATCCATCATGTGGTTTTATCTTTTTGAGCTGATGGCTTGGGCTTGTGTTATACAAACAAAAACAAATAAAAATTTAAATGCTGTGCTTCTCTTCTACATGTGCTGTTTTTCAAAACAGGTGTTCAATGTTTTTGGCTGAAGGTACACAAACATTTTGGCTCTGGTGTCACCTAAAGTGAGATTTCAGTTTGATGGGAGTACAGAGTGAGAATAAAGCAAACAGAGGTGGAGAGATTTTCATAAATATCACTACACAGTGATTAGAATGCATGCCTGAACCACACTTTAATGGAAAGCAGAGAATCTGACTTTAAGGTTGAAGTTCTCACTGTTGTGGTGTAACAAATGATTTAATGAGTGAAATACACTCTGTAGCCCACTCTTGAGTCACTATTCTGCAAGCCATGATGTGCATCTGCTTATTGCTTCTGATTCACTATGGTAACAGGGAACCATTTGTTGCTGGTGTAGTCAGGCTTTAGCAACACTTTGTCGCCTGGTGGCTCAGGAATCAGCTGGGAAACAAAAGGGATCACTCCCACTTGCTTTTGGAATAAAATGAGCATTCAATCAGATATACAAAACAGTATGAAAGCTTGTAAAGAAGATTCAAGGTTAGTCATTCTAGTGCAGGTTGAGTGTTAACCGAGTGTATTATTAAATGGTGAAGAGGATCAAGAAAAAAGATGAAAAATAACAAAATTACTGGATTAAAGATCTATTATATCTATTCAATGTTTAAACATTCTGAAAATGCAAAAAAAAGATAATAAACCAAAGCTTCAGAGCAAAGACATAAATTAAGATATAAATGTCTTTACACTCTAATATAATCCTTGTTGCCGAGATGATACCCTGAAGCATACAACTTTTTATATTTGCATGTAGCACAGTATTTAAACTTTAGCATAAAATGGAATGATGTATTCTATTCGCCCATACGTATGTGAACAGCTGACCATCGGGCCTGTATGTACTTTTTGAGTATTCCTTTGGATATTTATTCCCCATGTTTGCTGCTATAATAATCTACATTTTACTGGGAAGTCTTAAAACCAAAGCTTGTGGCTGCAGTGAATCAGTTACCAAAGCATTAATGAAGTCAGTTGGTTGAATAGTTCAGTCAGTGTTCCAGTTCATTCCAGATGGTGTTTACCTTAACACACCATGTATTCATGAAGCTTGATTTATGCACAGGGGAATCGTCATACGGGAACAGGGTTCGTGCTCCTTTGTTTCTGTAAAAGGAAACTGTACACATTGTGTGCTACAGTACATTGGGTGTTATATTTTATTAGTGCATATACTAAGTACACTATCAACTGTTCAGGAGTAACATACACAATTAAGGTTTCTGGGAATAAACATATGTACAGTTAAGTAACTTTAATTTTGAGAGTGTAGGGTGGAACCTAATTTCTGCAGTAACTCTGTGAACTGAGCCAGTCTAAAGAGGTGGCCTTGTGGAATTTCAAATTTGTGGAGATTCAAAAGGGATGAGAAACACAGGAGTAAGGAACTGTTTACTGACAAACAGAAACAGTTTAATAGATGGAAATATTTTTTTAATAGGTATTTAGAAAAAAAATCAATAATGAGGAAATAATGTCCAATTATACAAAATGACCTACTATGACTAGCTCCTGAAGGTGTGTGTGTGTGTGTGTGTGTGTGTGTGTGTGTGTGTGTGTGTGTGTGTGTGTGTGTGTGTGTGTGTGTTTATGTGTGTGTGTAGAAATAATGCTTTGAAAAGCACTCTTTTCAGTTCAATCAAATTAATGTACAAAACTTTAATGATAAAAATGTACTTTAATGTACAAAAATACCTGAAAGAAGTTCTGATAAAAAGATTTCACACGATTTCAGATCCTTTTTTTCTTCCTTTGCTCCAGGTTCATCATGTGTTTTTAAAGACATTGTGTGTGCATTTTCTGAAAACTGGAGCCCCTCAACTGGAGACTTTTACCAGACACCAGAAAGAAAACCATAAAGTGTTTGATGATGAAGAGAAGAAGATCCTGAAAACTAAATCATCTGCGTATTTATTTTAAACAGTGGTGATCACTGAGAGGAAATCATGGCTAAAACTTTCTACAGACTACAACGCTTTTTAAGACAGGCCCAGTTACTGTTTCTTTTCCTGGGTGTGGTTTACATCATGGCAGGAAGTGTGCTGCTTCTCCAACGTTCCAATGTGGCCTTGTTTCAAAAAGGAACCTATTCGCCTTTGTCATTTTCCCCTATACCTAGATCGCTGGAGGCACCTAGTGTTAGCTGGCACCATAGGAAACCGGGATCTGTAGTTCAGGAAGTGGAAGATAATCCAGATCTGTCAGGAAGTAGAGCGGAGCAAGAACGCTTTGTAAATCGGAACCTGAAAATTAGACAGCTGAGACGACATTGGATTCAGGGTCGGAGACCAGACCAAAAGAATTTGGAACACATTCCAACAAACAAGGACACCAGACATAGAGGTATGATAATGCTTGAGTTATGGTAAAATCAAGTCAAGTTAAGAAGCTTTTTATTGTCATTTCAACCATATATAGCTGACGCAGTACACAGTGAAATAAAACAACGTTCCTCCAGAACTCTGGTGCTACATTTAAAAACATAAAGCTACATAACAGAAAGTGCATCGTGTGCAAACAGTGCAAAACAGAAAGTGTAAGACAACACAAGACAGTGAAAGACAACACAAGACAGTGTAGGACAAATACACAAAACACAAAATAGAGCTGCCAGTAAACCTACTGTATATTGCACAGTGCGGTGTGTAATAGAGAATTGAGTACAGGAGTTTACATGTAATTAAGCAAAATGTAAACAAAATGGTTTGTGCAAAAAAAGCATTTAAACAGTTTGTATGAGTGTGTGTTGAGTCCAGCCCACACTCCAGTGCTAACGATATGTGTGTGTAAAATGTCTCATACTGTAGAAAAGAAAGTACACTCATAATCACACACTCCAGTGCTAACTATATTTCTCACTCTCCAGTGTTTGTAATGTTTTAATGATTTATAATCACACTTTTGGTTTCAGCCAAATGTGAATGAGAATGGGTTTACTTTTGAGCCTGATTCCTCTCAAGGTTTCTTCCTCATACAATCAAAGGGAGTTTTTCCTTGCCACAGTCATCCGAGGCCTCCTCACCATGGATAAATACACATAAATATATGTGAATTTTGTTCTATAATTCATACATTCTGTAAAGCTGCTTTGAGACAATGTCCACTGTGAAAACATTAAAGAAATAAACTTGAATTGAATAGAAACTTTAATTGAATTTGAATTTAATGTCAAGCTGAATTCACATTATTCTCGTACGTACTTAAGGAACCTACGTCGGGTGTTTCATAAATGACGACAAACAACATGCTCTTGGAGGAACGGTGCTTTATGACTTCAGGAAAATGACCAGCTCGTTGTGCCAAGACACCTGCTTTGAGAGGTAAGAACAGGAAATTATTATATCATCATAAGCAATTTATAATTCATTTATAAGCGCAGGATATAAGGCTGTTGTGTGACATAACAAGCTGAAAAAAGGCATAAAGCAACAAATATTTCAAAGGTTTACTAAATATTATGGTTTATATTAATATAAGCCATAAGGGACTATTAAAGGCAACTCAAAGCTCACACATCATAAAACAATTCTTTGGTCATATATATTGGAATTGACATTCTTTAAAACATATAATGCTGGGCATTGTGACCAACAACAATCTTTTAAATATTTTACTGAAATCTCAGAATGTCAGTCATTTAATATAAAGACAGTAAAGTTCACAGGACTACAAATGATATCGGAGAAACATAAAAGATAAAAATGCTAAGAGACCTTTGAAAAAGATCCTTTATTTGCACAAGCCAAGAACAAGCTGATTGATGCTATACAAAGAAAGTGGTCATTAGAGAATCTTCACCAAGTGCTCTGACAGAAAGAACTCTCATTACAGCACAGGCCTTTATTAACTTCATCTCTTACAATGATTTGGTGATTTGTTCTAAAATATGAATTATTTATAGCGCAATTATATAGAGAGCTTTATGGAGAATCATCACTAGAAGCCATTCCCAACCTTTATTGTATAATTTATGTAGTGGAAAAGATTCAGGCTTCTTAAGAGTGAAGAAGAAAGCAGGCAGTGTTGGTCAGTAGGCACAGGTGGCAGACACTCATGTTGGAGCAGTACCAGCATTTGTGCGGATCTTTAATTTCACAGATAAAACATTCGGCACATTCTAAAGGCTTTGACTACCCGAAGCACACTAAAAACATTGTGAGCACTCGTAGGGAAAATTACCACAAAAAGTTAATATTCATCTCAGAAATAGAACGTATTAGTCTTAGGTATTCTTACACCGCCTAATTACATGGTCAGCATTATTGCTCCCACTCAGAGCTATAAAAATTAAAGAACTGTCATCCAGAACCATGCTACCTGCCTAATACATAATTAATACCAGAAAAACATTAAAGGTTTTTTGTCTCGTGGAGCAGGGGAAAAACCTTCCCTGGATTAAATGATGACAAGCTGTAGGCTGATTTTTAAAGGATATATTCTCTCAAGAATTGGTTACATTAGAGCAATGGTTCTCTTGTACTGCCTTTAAGTAAATGAAATAACCATGATGGAAATCATCATCAATTTATATTATACTTGTGGTTAGTTGAGTTGTTGGTCTAATTGACTGGCCACTTAAAAACAAACTGGTTTGAAAACAACAGTAATAAATCATTTTAATTACCATTTACATTAATAAAGGAAGGTGATGCAATACATACCCAGTGTTTTCAACAGACATTTGTTTGAGTGGAAGAAAAAAACGCTCAAATTGTTCGAAACCCTTCCAAAATGGTAATAGTGTTTTGTTAGAAAGCAACAATAACACGAAGCAAAGTGTAAGAAAGACTAATGGCCTTCCCTGAGATGTGGCAGTGTGCAGCCCATTTAATAACAAAGCTGTGCACAAGGAAAGCTCTCATCAGAAGACCTTTCAAACTCAGGTTGCTGGAGATGTTGCTTCAAAATCAATATCTTCTCTTCTGCCCGACTGTTATAACAAAATAATAGAATTATAATCGGAAGAATTTGGTTGCAAAGTATTCAGGAGAAAGGCATATTACCAACCCACTGACTGATTTTTTTTATCTGGATTAAAAATGATTGAGGGGGGGCAACATCTAAACCAAGCCTGATGCTGTCAGTTTGGTTAGTCTGTTGACCCTATCAACAAAATCATACCTCACAATAAACAGGCTCTCTTTAGTTTACAATCATTATATGTGGTTGCACATTTCAATTCACCAAATGTATAACAGGAAAGCATCTTCAACTTCATGTAATTATTTCTTTAGTCAATTAAGTGGAAATAGTGTCATGGAAAAAAAATCTTACTACAGTTCAAGAGCTTCAGTTCACAATGTTCACTTCAAACAACAGAATGAGGATAAATGTGATCTCTGTGACTTTGTCTATGGCTTCTGAAATAACACATTTGCTCAATTTACCTTTAATTATATGTTATTATTAATAATGAGTGATATTATAGTTATTTTCAAGTGTGATTAAAAAAAGAATAGCAACATAAAAAAAACTGATGCAGCTCACTGATAAGTGGCGCTATGGTGAGCTATTTTTAGAAAAAGCCCGCGGGCGACTCATGTGGTCCTTGCGGGCACCATGTTGGTGACTCCTGGTCTAGAGTTTATGCTGATTGGTGCAAAAAAACAAATAAACATCCAGTGAGAGGATGTTCTGCAACAATAATCCCAATGCTGGCATGAAGGTTATAGTTACTCAAATATCTCACTGCTGGGGGACTAGTGGCTACAGCGGTTAAGGCGCTGGGTTGCCGATCGGAAGGTCTGGGGTTCAAGCCCCGGTATCTTGGGCCCTTGAGCAAGGCCCTTAACCCTCTTTGCTCCGGGGGTCCCTTACGAGGGAAATATCAAGGTCCGTGACGTCGGAGTGACGTGGGGCCGCCTTCCCGTGGGCTCACCACCTGCAGGAGGGACCGTAAGGTACGGGGCTGTTAGGATTGGGCAGCAGTCGAAGGCGGGGGCCGAATTACGGATAAGCGGGAGAAAATGAATGAATGAAAAATATCTCACTGCTTTGAGGTGAACTACTGTGCACAAGATAACATAATGTAAGACAAGGACTCTAGTACTACAGTAAGTGCAAACTCACCAAAACAAGAAGTTGAGAACAGTTGAGGGAAATAATAGACAAAATGTTTTGGTGAGCCTGCACCCACTGTAGCTTTACTGCAGCTTCAATGCATTTTCCTTCTTGCAGTGGCTACCGGTTTGCTGGGCTGGAATATGGAACAGAGTGTCACTGTGGGAACCGGATCAGTGCTGCTCGGGCTCGAAGTGAGGACTGCAACCTGAACTGCAGGTCTGAAAGGGACTCATTGTGTGGAGGTGTGGCCAGGCTTTCAATCTATAAAGTGGATGAGGGGATTCCTGGCCACAGGAGATGTAAGTATTGAAAGTTCATTTATACAGTAAACTGAAAACTGAAAAAATGTTTACATGCAATCATAATTATTTTTCAGGAAAACAGGACATCAAGGCATTATAAAAAATAACAAAATGCATCTATATATTAAAATCATAAATTAAAAACCAGAGAACATTAAATTAAAAATTGTATATATAAAATGAGTATATATTCAAGATAATGTTATTTTTTGTTTTGGGAAAACAAGTTATTTTTTTTCAGCTGGTCAAGTAAAAAAAAATCTTTTATTTTATAGAATTATTTGTGCACTCTAATAAGGAGTACCAATGAACCTGGAGTTGACTGAAATATATTTAACATGCTCATAAACATATGTAGACTTATATACTATTATTAATTTGATTGTCTCTCATAAACACACACACACACACACACACACACACACACACACACACACACACACACACACACACACATGGGGTTTTCTCATCCAGTGTAGCAGTGAGATGCCTCTAGAATTTTAAACATGTCTGCTGGTACATTCATATTTTCCTAGTCAACTGAACATCTGAATGTATGTGTATATGTGGGATAGTGCAAATCTATTTTCTCTCTGTCGCTGTATCTCAAACATTTACAGACTTCTTTCTATGCACCCCTGTTTCCATTTAACACATTAAACACACATTAGTTAAGTATAAAAAAAAAGAAGAAAAAAAAAAAAAATATATATATATATATATATAAATATAAAATATAGACTAAACACTACTAATACTATTCTATTAATATAGAATAAGTACAGACATGCCATTACTTGCAAATGACTTTTGGAAAAAAAAAAATGTAATTTCTGCCAGACATTTAGTGTGCTGTTTTAGATTTACTGTAGGGCATTGTGTTTCAGATAGTTTTCACTTCATCTGTAGCACAATTGAATAAATAATTAATGTTAAATGGGCGAGTAAACAATTAGTATAACTTGCCAAACTGATCTAGCAATCTAGGCTACTTTAAGGTATTTTAAATATTTTGAAAAACGCAATAATATTTCTAGAAATATTACTTTAATCTTTTTTCAAATGGTCCAAAGACACAGTATCATATCTAAATTAGACATATTTTAAACACATTGCATTCAGGTACCCATTAGTGAACAGATGATATGATATGAATGGACATTCTGTGTCACCCAGATGAGGATTTGTCCTTGCGACTGTCACCACTGGCATGTTATAGGGACTGAACTTATAATTTCTTTCCTTCTGTAAAGCTTGGATCAATGAATAATGTTAAAAGTGCTATACACATCCAATTGAATTAAATTGAACTGTTTCCTGTTAATGGGCACATCATCAAAGAAAAGTTATGGAATTAAAGTATGTGCATACAGGTTTATATTAATATAATATCTTCTAAAAATTAAATTAAATAGTCTGTGGAACCAGACACAACCAAATGTCGAAACACTATGAATAAAATGTCTTAACACTATATATCAAATGTTTTCTCTTTACTTTTCATAAAACATTAATAACGGTGTAATTATACAGTGTACATGAAAATGTTGTGCTAATAATTCTGTGTTTTAATGTTCTCTCTTTCTCTCAGACAGAAATGTCCACTATCATGGCTGCTTCCACACCCCAAAGAACATGAGTGCTGACTTTGTGCTCCATGCTGGCCATCAGAACATCACCTCACAGCTGTGTGTGGAGACGTGCACTGATCAGGTTGGCTCCCACGTCCCTGAACTAGCATGCTGCAGCCTTTTAGTTCGCCTCCTCTGTACTTACTTCAAAAGAGGCCATCATCAATCAATAAGCCTTTGTGATTCGAGAGCCTCTTTTCGAGAGTCTTACACAGAAATGAAGCTCTGAGATCTCGAGCCACTCACACAATAGCTTGTTCTTTTTTTTTTTTCCAGAGAAGGCATAATGGAGCTTTAATGAGGAACAGATGAATAGAGAGTCATTAGTTTTGTATTTTGCTGCTACAGTCTAGATCCATGACAGTATGATTGTAAGATGCAACCTTCTGACCCATTCAGGAGCTGCCTCTGGCTGTTAGAAGAGGACGAGACTGTCTCTGTGGCCACACCTCCACTTTCCTCCTAATGCAACAGAATGTAGACGAGCAGCTGTGTGAGGGGAAAGAAGCTCCATACTACACCTCTGTGGCAGATTACTTACAGGTGTACAGCACACCTGTGCTAGGTAACACACACACACACACACACACACACACACACACACACACACACACACACACACACACACACACACACACACAAGCACACAGACCCTGTGTCTACTAAGATTACAAGCTTAGTAAGCTTTTTAAAAACTTGATCATTTTGAAATACCAAACTATACTTTTGTTAAACATTATTAAAACCTAAATTATATTCTTTTCTATCCAGATTTAATTCATGCATGCTCCTGGTGTGTGACATTCAGGTTACTTAATCACACTTGCCATTTGTTTATGAATATGCAATGCTTTATCACAAAATAATCTAACTACATCCTAATCCCTAGAACACCTATCAGGCATAACATTATGAAATTAGAACATTATGACCGATGAAGTGAATAACACTGATTATCTCTTCACCATGGCACCTGTTAGTGGGTGGAATATTATTAGGCAGCAAGGGAACATTTTGTCCTCAAAGTTGATGTGTCAAAAGCAGGAAAAAAAAGGGCAAGCGTAAAGATTTGAGCGAGTCTGAAAAAAAAAAAAGTTTGACGGCCAGAGTGTGGGTCAGAGCATCTCCAAAACTGCAGCTCTTGTGGGATGTTCCCGGTTCTGCAGTGGTCAGTATCTTTCAAAGGTTATGCCTGGTCAGTGTATATCGCAGCATAAACTAAATCCTACTTGAAATCCCTTTTTATCACGATTAAGTTACATATTCACACAATATTAATTATATGGCATCACAAAACATACTACTCATAAATACACACACAAACACACACACACACACACACACACACACACACACACACACACACACACACACACACACACACACACACACACACACACACACACACAAACATCCAGTACAAGCTCATTATGCCTGTGTCGTCAGAGTCTCGATGTAGGGCGAGGATGTTTCTGCCAGAGAGCTCGCCCTCCCTCACTGCATTGTCTAGTTTTCCTGGAGCGGGTAACACTTGGCTGCGGCACCTCATCGAGCTTGCTACGGGTTACTACACAGGCAGCTATTACTTTGATGGCTCTTTGTACAACAAAGGTGGGACCCAATTATTTCAGTCTTTTTTTCTTATTAATGTTTAAATACAACAAACACAAACTGCCCACATAATATCAATTATCCTAATTTGTTTTACTTGTAAGTTTAGAATAAATTCTTGTCCCATTAATGACCTTTTTCTTATTTTGTTAGGCTTTAAGGGAGAGAAGGATTACTGGCAAAGCGGGAGAACCATCTGTGTAAAGATACACGAGAGTGGGCAGAGGGAGATCAAGAAGTTCGACTCAGCCATCCTGTTAATTCGGAACCCGTACCACTGCCTCGTAGCAGAGTTTAACCGCAAGAATGCAGGGCACCTGGGTTACGCAACAGACACACACTGGAAAAGTAACGGTAATCATGGACTAAGACATGTTTGAGCACTGGCATTGCAACAGTCAATTATGCTAATAGCTGTTATTGGCTATGGGTCATAGACTTTAAACATGATCAGAAGATGTGCGTAGGGAACGCTGAAAATTAACAACAAAAATATCTGAAATCTACAAAGCTCTGAGAAGGCCATGAGAGTATTCTCATCAATGTGATGATTTGGATGAAGTGAAATAATTTGTTAAAAATTGCTGGATCAAAATGAGAAAGAAAACGTGGAACATTTGAAGGATAAGATAACTGTGTGTTTAGCAATTTACTAAACATTGTAATTTTTTTTTTATTAATTCAGAAAATCTACTAAGCATGGTAAAATATCCCATACATACATAATGATTTCATGACATTAATTCCATATCTCAGAGTTTCTTTAAGTTGTGCAGGGTTTGTGGATCAAGTACTATGTTATAAGTTGACAGTGGAAGTTCATCAAATTAAAAGATTACATAGAATTAATAACACAAAACTGTATCGTAACGTATCACTTCCAACCATTTATTAAACTGCTAACCTGTGAAAATAGAGACATTTTTGGAGAAACTAACCTCGGACAAAATTAATATGGAAATGGGACGTTTCAGAAAACATGTATGTCCTCCACATTTGCATTGCAAAACTGATTTGAATCAGGAAACAGTTCCACACTGAGATTTTAAGATGCAGAAACTTTTAAAAATCAAAACTAAGTCTGATTTTTGTTCTCAGAGTGGCCCGAGTTTGTAGAGACCTACTCCTCATGGTGGGTGTCTCATGCCCTGGCCTGGCTACAGTACTCCAGACGTCTGCTGGTAGTGCACTACGAGCAGCTCCTCACAGACCTCATCCACCAGCTCAGACTCATGACGGCTTTCCTTAACGTCACCGTTCCTGAAGAACGGCTGCTGTGTGCCGAGAGAAACCGAGACGGCCACTTCAAACGCACAGGATCTCGACGCCTCGCCTTCGACCCCTTCACAAAAGACATGAGGACTCATATAAATGGCTATATGCGGGAGGTGGACCGTGCTCTCAGGGACAGAAATCTGAGTGGCCTTCCACAAGAATACATGCCCAGATAATGAACACTAATAAGTGATAACTAGTACATGAGGGCAATGGATTTCCCTCTACAGGACAGAAACAAGGGGATACATTAAAAAAAGTGCCTGGGAACTCAGCGTTCCAACACATCATGTGGCCTTCTGGTGGTTTATGCTCTTTTTTTTTTTTATGATCATCTACTTGAAAAAAACAGCAACTCAGTTTGTGGTTTGAACACATTAAATCCCACTGTTGAACTTAAAGTCCTTTGATTTAGCTCAATGACATTTTTTTATAGTGCTTTTATTTATAGACATTGTCACAAAGAAGCTTTACAGCTTTGTATCCAGGCAAAGCAAAATGTCCTCAACGGACTTGAGGAATAGACCTTTAGAGAAACCAGGTTCAATAGAAACCTGTCCTTCTGGGTGACACCTGATATTAAGATTATAAATCTGATGTTTAGTATGTACAAATTTAGTATGTATAAATTATAAATAAAAGTCTTGGGATGAGCATAAGATAAGATAAAATTTTATAGACACAATTTTATCGCAGTAACTTGGGTCAGGATTTAGACAGTTTTCCTCTCATCCCAAATGTATCCAAGATGTTATTTACAGAAATGTCAATTCTATTATAAGTGCATTGTCATATCTGACTCATTTTCTGCTCACTTCAGTTTAAAGACGGTAGAAAATAAATATATTTCCATATTTTTGAAGATAAATTAATTTAACTAAAATAGACTTTAAGGTCACTTTTACATTACAAAACAAGATTATTAAAAAAAATTAATAAAAAAAAATAATAATAATAATAATATATATATATATATATATATATATATATATACACACACACACACACACACACACACACACACACACACACACACACACACACACACACACATTTTATTTATTTTTATTTATTTATTTATTTTATTCACAAAATCTGCCACTCTGTAAGGATTGAGTGTCAGGTTAATGTGACAAGAAAACAAATCATACATAATACTTGAATACATGTCCACAATACAGAAAATTAATCTTATAAATGTGTATGTACCTCAAACTGCTTTTTTAACTACTGTTACATAGTACATATATTCAGTAACTAAATACAAATATAATTATTCAACACTGAAAAGGATAACCAACTTTTAACATTTCACAGAAAACATTCAATTTGTAAGAATTTCATAATGTGATTGTTAAATTACTAAGTAATACTGGGAATATTTTATAGATTTAGACAAAAAGCTTGATAGTACATATAAAAGTAAACTAATATTGTTTCTGTTCAAAAATAAGTCAAGTATACTTCTTTAGAAGTTGTGTTTATTTGACATTTGCTTCTTAAATCTGATGTAATATCAAATCAACACGGTCTGAAGCAAGTTTTTGTGCTCAGTGATAACCTATGGCTGTATTCTGTCTCACAGTTTGAGTGGCAGGCATTGTCTTCACAGACAGACTCGGTTTGGGTTAAGAACAGCATTTTGCAAATCCTTTCCTCCAAACTGCCACTTTAACCTCAATAAGCAGGGACTGATGCAGTCGGTTTCCTCTTACATCGCTGTCAGTGTGCTCATGCATATTCTATTCTATTCTATTATATTTCCACTTCAAGTATCAGGTGTTCTGAAGACATGAGCAAGTTGAACAAGTAAACATCAATTTATGATGGATTAGAACACTTCAATTCAGGTATGCTTGTCATCTTCTTCCGTGCAATGGCCAACAACATTACCAATGCAGTCAAAGCTATTGCCTTAGAAATATATCTAGAAGTAAAAACAGTTTTAAATATGACATCTTTCACAGAGCATGCAACATAGACCAAATGGACAAAAGTTTGTGAACACCTAACCATAAAATTCATCCCATTTCACATTTAATCCCAATTTACTGTTATAAAAAGCTCCACTCTTCTGGGAAGACGTTTCACTAGATTTTGGAGTGTGCTTGTTGAGATTTGTGCTCATTCAGCCTCAAGGGTGTTCGTAAAATCAGGTACTGATTTGAGGTGTTCACAGCTCTATAGCAGGCCACTCAAGATCTTCTTATTTCGGCTTCTCCCATTAGGGGTCACCACAGTGACTCATCCGTCTTCATACCCCCCTGTCCTCTACATCTGCCTCTTTCAAACCAACTACCTGCATGTCTTCCCTCACCACATTCATAAACCTCCTACTTGGCCTTCCTCTTTTCATCCTTTGTGGCGGCTCCATCCTCAGCATTCTCAAGATATTCCTCTTAAAACCATGCAATCCAGATCTTCATGGAGTTTGCTTTGAGCACAGGGACATTGTGATGCTGAAACAGGTTTGGGTCTCCTAATTCAAGTGAATGGAAAATATAATGCTACTACATCCAAAGACTATACGATGTGTGCCTCCAACTTTATACTAATGGTTTGGGAAAGAAACAAATATGTCTGAAAAAAAGCTGAGTGTCCTAACACCTTTGTTCGTATAATGTACACCTAGTTAAACACCACATCAACAAACAATAGGTCATCTTTATCTCCCTTATCTATAACATTTCCCTCTTATACTGTCAAATTGTTATTGTGAACATCACATAGTTCTCTTTCTTTTTTCCTCTTTTAATTTTTTTATCTAAACTTTCAAGTTTTTTTTATTTTTTTTATTCGTTCTTCATTCTTATCCTTTTTTTCTAGCAGGTTTATTATTTCAAAAAAATTGGGAGATGGAGGTTGGTTTATACAGTATAAAAAATATTTTTATGTATTTGTATTATAAAAGACAAAAACAAAAAAAATATTAAATAGCGTAACATACTAGCACTCCACTTTTTTAAACTCTGCTGGGGAAAAAAAACTGCATATATTGTTTGCAGAATTCTCCATGGTGATAATGTCCCTTTTTGAGGCAATGCCTGAATGCCATATAGTATGAACTATTAAAGGAGTGTCTATATTTAAATGATCTGCATATGCATGACAGGTATGAACATTCGGTATTTACTAAGCTCCCCTGCTAAAATCTGTGCACATCACATGCACGTTTAATGAATCCCAATTTTTATTGTTCATTCAAAACAAAGTTGAAAAATGAGGACCGGGGGTTGAATATAAACCAATCTCAGTAAACAGTGCCTGGTCCTATGACTGATCTGGTGCACATTCTGCCTGTGCTTGCACACACACAGCTAAAATTATATGCTAAGCCTGCACCTAAGCAGGAACATGTTGTGTTGAACGAGCTGCCATCTGTTTTCCAGCTCCAGATTAGAGGTTGATTGGTTGCTCTAAAAATACCCAGGAGGTCAAACCGCAGTTGTTTGTTCTGCTTTATGGGTCCTGATGATAGTGTTTTCTTTTTCCAACACATTTAGATTGCAGTTTTATATGCCAGGGACACAGGGGATAAAATCTGTTGAGTGATGTTTTTGATCTGCTGCCAAAGTAGTGCGATTATCATATTAAGTGATTTTACTGCAACTTATTATCACCTTTAAAATCAACCTTATATCAATGTTGATGTCAGGATTTAAAGTCTTGATAAAAGAGCATTCATGTTAAAGGAATAAACAGCAGATTCTTATTCTGATCACATGTAACCTGCTACGGTAATACAGGAAAGTTTGAGGCAAATCTGATTACAGATGCTTGGAAATGTTAAAATGCTAGTATAGGTGTTTGGTTTAATTACACATGCTTGTTATTTATTTATTTATTTATTTATTTACATTTTTTTGGGGGGTGGGGGGTGGAAACAGTAATGATGTTTGGCAGATGTTTTGAAATTCACTTATGAGAGTGTGAAGAGAGTCTTTTACAAGATATATTTTTAGGTTTTTTTCATTCTTTGTGACAGCATCAAAACCTTGGGTTGTTTCTCTAAAGTTCGACTTAAACCTGTAATAACTGGATCCTGGTTTTTCTACATGTGCCTTTTCTTCAAAAGCCCTGGTATTAGTCTGGTATTAAGCATGTTATTATTTTAGAATAAGAGTTACACAGGCAGTACATACAAGATCTACTTAAAATAGGAAGCCTTATCCATTTTCTTCCTGAAGCTTGAATCATTGAACAGCTTTTTTGTGCTTAGTGAAATCCACCTTCACCAGGAGATAAAAGCATAATAACACTGGTACACCATATGCTTTTCACCACTCATTAAGCTTCTGTATTTGAAATGAAGGCTTTAATAGCATTGGCACACAGTTTCACCATATCAGTTCTGCCAAACAAGTCTATCCCACCATCCCAGGAGTTATAAATTGCTGAAATGCTGTCCATCTATTAAAACACACTCTGATTCCTTCAAACAATCATGGCTTTATTATTCTCGGCTATAAACTCTCACATATAGGCTTTATTACTAATCTGTGCTTTAAATAATATTGTCCATGCATTTATAAAACTTTGGCCAGAAGACTAAGCAAAAAGCAGTTTATAATATTGCTGGGGTTTAAGACATCAGTATACCTAATGCAAAGATGTTGTTCCTCCAAAAAACTGTAAAATACATAATTGCGGAATGAAATGATATTAAGCCTTTGTCTTGTTTTTAAAATAGTAGCTGAGTAAAATTATGCAAAAAGATTTTTACAGACAGTGCAGTTGATATTCCAGTGAATGCCGAATGTGTTCAATAGGGTCAATGTCAGGACTCTGTGCAGGACATTAGAATACTTCCACTCAAACCTTGCCATAATATTCATGAACCTGGCTTTGTGCACAGAAAGACTGTCATGTTAAAACAGGTTTTGGACATTTGGTGCCACCCAGATGAGAATGGGTTCCCTTTTGATGCCATTTCAGGGAGTTTTTCGCTCTTGAGGGACAAACTTACAATTAAAAGGAACAAACTTATAGGCACTAAACATATAACTTTGTAGCCAAAGCTGCTTTGAAACAATGTCCATTGTTAAAAGTGCTATACAAATAAATATGAGTTCCATTTAATAGTTTTTCTTTTACTCTAAATTGTATATGCAACAGCACACAAAGTCATTATACACAAATATAAACTTTAAGGCAACAAATTGGAAAAGAAATGGATATGAGTGTGCTGGTCAGGTGTCCACATACATTTGGCAATAGAGTGTACTTCCAATAATTCACTAGATTGTACTTTTGCCACTTTGCATTGCAGTTTTCAATTCTCATACTATCGGTGTGCTAGCCTGACCTGCGTTGTATCATTAAAACATTCCAAACATTACTTTTGGGCCATGAGGAATTATCTCAAGTCTTGATTAGATGAATCCTCATCCTTCCTGTCCTTCAGTGTCTCTGCATTTTAAAAGGTCATATATCACAAAAGATCCACCTCAAACACAAAGCTAATAAAAGTGTCTGTTTTGGTCTTTTTTTCACACAGAATCATCTCGCTGATGGTAAAAAACAACCGTGATAGAAATGTCTGTCTCGATGGAGACGTAGTCATAAATATCAGTTCCTGCAAGATTAGTGTGTGTGTAATAGCACAGCATTGTTGTTTCACTCATTTTTGTGAGGTTAAAGCTCTTTTTTTTAAAGCCCGTAATGGTTCTTTTGGTAATTCTGCTGGAAAAAATTCCAAGGGGTCTGTATAAACCCCTAAAAACAAAATGGATCCAAACAGAACGCACAACTAAGAGCACGGTTGTTTTTGATCTCTTGTAGAAACCTTTTTTTCCTACTTATGTATTGAATTATTCATTATACAATAAAGAGTCTATGTATTGCATTATATAGTACCTAGAACCTGTCCTAACCAGTTTTATTTTTCCCATGCTACCACAGTGTTGTTCTTCAGATATCTGGACCCCAGAACTAGATTTACTCACTATAAAATGGACAGAAGAAAAGATCATTAAGACAGATTATGTGGAAATTGTGAACTAATGAACACTCCAACAGCAGTATTACAGGCCAAGTGAGTCACCTTCAAAGCCGATTGAGGTAAAAAATTAAAAAGCCCCCAATTAACATCCCCTGACATTTTGCAATCTCGTGTACAATGGATAAATAGGGGTCTGACTGAGACTGAATAATAACGCTTCACCTGCTGCATGCATCTGTATGGATGCTGCATGACAAAGGCATAAGAATTGAAAATTAAAAGCATATAAATTAGTGATTGTCTCTTTCACCTATAGAGGGTTTATTTTATCTATCTATAAAATGTTAGCAGCAATCAAGAGTTTACAAGCATCGTGGACTTCCGGTTGAGCATGTGAGTGAGAGGACGCACGTGAAGTGAGCTCCCGAGCATTTTATCGTTTAGCTGTATTTTTTCACGCAACCCAAGTTATCTTTATGTAACTGGAGGATTTTCATTAGCTAAATTTATACTGTATTCAGAAAGGATCTATGGCTTCTGAAAGACTTTGAAAGCCTAAATCGTCAAAGACTGTTACAGAGAGTCATGACGACAAGCTACTGTTGAATCTGGAAAAGCTCTGTGTCACTCTGATCTCCTGAGCTAACAGCTACCTTTGCAATTCAGGTGAAAGCAGATATTGAATCTGCTTTGGCCTTGGTTATTCAGTCTTTTTAAGGTTTTAATTCGAGTGTTGAATCACAAGGACGACATATTGTTGAGCTAGGTCAGAACCTGAATGCTTACAGTGACCCCATTGTAGCGCTGGAGCAGCCAGTGCAAAAGCTAAACTCAGCTAATAAACAGCTCACGGATAAAGAGGAGGAATTGGAGTCCCGCTCACGACAAAGCAATTTCCGAATCATTGGCATTTCTGAGCGAGCGGAAGGGAGCGATCCAGTTGCGTTTATGTCAAAGTTTCTTCAGGATGTGCTGGGAACAGAAATCTTTCCAACGCCACCGCAGTTGGTTCTGCGGCTTCAGCTGATCACGAGAATTAAAGGCCCAAATTGACGATCGTGTGGTTTCACTACTTTTGCGACAAGGAAAAAGTTGTTCGACACGGAGTTGTTCTAAACACATATCTTGATATTCGGGGGAGATCTAAGAGAAATCTAGTACTGGTATGAAGTCTCCCTCTTCTATGTCAAAGATATTTTCTGAGTTTATGGTTCAGAATAGCTATGTTGATCTGTGGGGACATCTTAAACCTACAGCAAATAAATATTAATAAACAGTTTAATATTTAATTCTCCTTGTTGTAGATTCAGAATATTTGCCCATTGCTATTTTGGATCACGCTAAGAATTTACATTCTTTTAGTTTTGCATCACATCTCTCGTTTACAATGGAGGTTCAACTCTTTTACTCAACTTTTATCTGATGCAGTATTTGCAGTGAGTATATATAGCTACCTCAATAGATGATTTTCTCCTTACAAAACAGTCAGACTCAATCTCTTATTCTTTACTTTGAAACACTCTTAAAGCCTTTTTAATAGGTTAGATAATCTCTTATTCTGCTTCTATTAACAAGAAACCGAAAAATAGAAAAAAAAGAGATATTAGATAATATTCGAGCCCTTTATGACCAATATGCTCTTAATCCGACCCCTGAATTACACAAACAAAGGCTTAATTTGCAGGCAATTGCGTAGTCGAGCGGCTTTGCGCACTATCACTCAGATTGCAGAGACTAGTGGTACTTTAACCTCAGATCCTTTAGAAATTAATGCAATATTAAAAAATTTTTATTCCTCCTTATACACAGCTGAAGCTCCTGGTATATCAGATAAGATGAACCAATTTCTTAGAGGTATTACATTTCCCAAAGTTGACCCTTCATTAGCATCTAAACTTAACAGCCCACTTACCTTAGATGAGATCATTAAATCAATTAATGAATTGCAATTGAAGAAATCGCCAGGCCTGGATGGGTTTCCTTCTGAATTTTATAAGAAATGTAATGTTAAATTAGCCCCATTACTTTTGGAAACGTTTAAGGAATCCTTAACGATCGATACAAAAGAGCAAACTGGATTTATAAAGAGGCAACATTCCTTTTGCAACATTTGTACTCTTTTTAATATTATATATTTGAAGCAAAGTAGTATTTCCCCAGAGGTGGTAATTTCCTTAGATGCTGAAAAGGCGCTTGAATGGATAGAGTGGGAACATCTTTTTAGAGTGTTGAGGGAGTTTGGCTTTGGGGATGGATTAACATCTTAGATTTGCTTATTATATGTCAAACCTCATGGTTCCATATAAACCAACAACGTTAAATCCGATTATTTTACCATGACGTGTGGTACATGCCAGGAAAGTCTTCTTTCTGCCTTACTTTTTGCAAAAAAAAAAGAAAGGTTTACAAGCACTGATAATTGACTCAAATCCTCTATTAAAAGCAAATGTGCATTCCAATTATTCTTTAAATGCTCATCATTAAAATAAATAAATAAATAAATAAATAAAAGCTCCCCTTATCCAGTTCAAGTATTCAAAATAGGTCCATCTACAGCTGTCAATAACAGACATGATGGAAAAAATGGAAAGTAATTTTTTTTTTATTATTATGGTTTAATGAAAACATAAAAAGAAAAAAAATAATTATGCCAAATGGGCTGAACACTGAAAATCAATATCTGTGCGTATCAGCCTTGTTATTCCTGCCATATAAATATATGTATAAATTGCACTGCTCTTCATTCTTTCAGCTACTAATGCGCTTAGACATTACATCAGTGCAGATCAATCATTCACAGCTTATACAGCTAATAAATAGTAGTATTTTATGGAATGAAAGTAAAACCACAAAAGCTCAAAGGCTGACAGGTACATTTAGAAGGCAATAGAGATATGGGAAAAAAAATTGTTAAGCTGAATGACAAAACTCTAGATCAGGTTTGCATGTGGATTTTATTTTATTGCTCCGATTTTACACTTCGTAGGTTAAGCTTTAAACTGACTATTAGATTTAATTAAAAGTGATCGTTTTATTAGAAGTAGATACCAGATTGTTACTCATCACACTCAGGATAGCATAATTTTATGATTTTTTTGACACTGTGGTAATATTAAGAGGGCCTCACACTTGTTTCTATTATCACATAGTCCTTAAGTGTCTGTGTAATGTTTGAATATGGCTTAAAGAAGGTGAGTACGTACTATACATGACTTCCTGTCTGGGTTAACTGTCCTGTAGTATTGGTCCTGTTTTCTTATATAGTATAAAATGTAGACCCTATAGATCTTGAATATATATGAATTAATATGGCTAACACATCTCTGATTTTCCTTCTCTTATTCTTATCATATAAAGAAAGGTTTTAGCTTAGGCTCTGTCCAAGTGTGTCTAAAGAGCTGCCTGTTTTCTTAATAAAACCTAAGAATGTATACACCATACTGTTTGTTCCCTGATATCAGCCGGACACCGTGTGTATTGTAGATCATGTTTGAGATCTCTCGTAACCTTAAACTAAAAAGATTTAATTTTAGTTTGGTCATGATAAAAATCTAGCACTGCTTACCTAAGTAAAGCAGATTCAAGAATTTATAGGATTTGATCAACCTCAAAAGATGGTTCTTGACAATTAAACACAGCGGAGATATCAGTGTACATTATTTACAGGTGCAGTTTATAAAATAGCCAAGGAACTCTTCTGAAATGACCAATTATACCATTAAACCATACACTTAATCCTCACCTTACCTAGCATTTTATCTCTATAGCACTTATAACAATAGACATTTTCCCAAAGCAGTTTTTCGAAATTAAATAATTACAAATATACATTTTAAATTGATGAATTCGTCCCTATAAGTTTATCTGTAATGAGCAAGCAGGGGACAACAGTGGAAAGGAAAACTCCCTTAGATGGTAAGAAACATTAGAGGAACCAGACTCAATAGGAAACCACTCCTCATCTAGGTGCCACCTAATGTCCATTCATTATAGTTTTATTATTGTCCCCTAATAGACACTTAAATGCAAAACTGTTTGTGGCAATTGCAGCCCTAAGCCATTGCAGCAGACTGTGTACATTAATTACTGTCAAAATCCATCCTCATGGTTCCGAGATTCATCCCTACAATAACTTCATTGATCTTTAGACTTTTAATGAGGAACCATCCTCAGATGCAGCGAGTGGTCTCTGGAACCAGAGGGAGGGCGTCAAAATGAATCATGCAGGTCCTGAAAGAATAAAGGGACAGGATCACTGTTACCTCAGAAGCACTCTCTCCACGGAGCAAGAGAGGAGTAAAGAAGAAGAGGCAAAAGAAAGAAGAAGAGAAACATGGATTATTATTAGGGGTGTAACGGTACACATATTTGTACCAAAATCTTTCAGGTCAGTGCTTTTGTACCGAATGCAATCCTTTTTTTGTGCGGAACATAGTTAAAATCTGAGGTCCTCAGGAACGTATTAAGTGGCAGACCGCAAATTTGTTTATTCCCCGCCTTGCACTTTTATTATTAAATAAACTTGAAAACATACAACAACGCTGGGGTATAAAAAAGAAACTAGAGTTAGTGCAGTCACTGTGGCTACTCACTCCCTGCCGGAAATAAGATTTGTTCTGAGCATGCATGAAAACGTTAAAGAATCCATAGCCCCTAACTAGGAAGTGGCTAGCAGCTAACGCTAGCCCTATGGATTCTTTAGCGTTTCATGTCCAGCTTCAAAAGGAGAAAATCCTGACAATTCTGCATATTGAGGGAGTGAATGAATGAAGGATGGAAGGAAGGAATGAAGACATTTGTTAAAGTATGCTGTAATAATTAGTACAGTTAAGTAGATAAAAAAGTATGTATTTTAAATAACACACACACACACACACACACACACACACACACACACACACACGCACACACACACACACACACACACACACACACTCTTACACATGGGGTCTAACAAATGTAAATTATATAATTAAATCTTTTCATTTATCATATCATTATCATTAATATGGATCATGATTTATTCTATACAATTTTTATTAAATGTTACAAAATATTATTTGATATATTATTTACCCAAGCAAGTATTTTATTTAAAATTATTACAAAAAAATTTAAACTGTTCAAATATTGATCACAAATGTTAATAATAATAAACTGCGTCTCTCTGACCATACCAAAATTAACAAAATTGAACCGAACCGTGACCTAAAAACCGATGTTTAAAGTGCAAGTATGGACTCCAGCAAGACTACCTATGACAGTGTAACTAAAAGGGAGAGGCAGAAGGTAGCATAGACAGGAGGGAGCTCTGGGATATAAGATGGCTTGCCACAGTATCATCTACAAACTTGAGTGACATATGAGAGTAGGGGAAAAACAGTACTTAAACATCAAAACACTATATAACCACGATCCCTCCAGATCTGCCCCTTTACCCAAGAGAAACCTATTCACAAAAGACTTGACTAAATAAATATGTTTTCAATCTAGATTTAAACACTGAAGCTGTGTCTGAGTCCCAAGGAATGTGATAACCATCTGTCTGAATAAAAGCAATTTAATTAGCTAAGGGGTCACAGAGATAATGAAACTTAAAAAATCCATTAAACAAAGGCAAAGTCATTTGCAAGGACACAGCAGTCTGTCGGACTATTCTTGTAGGAATCGGCTCTGTAACTGAATGCTAGCTGACTCGGCATAATCAGAGATTTAATGGGATCCTTGGCTTTTAGCAAGCAAAATGATTAAAAATGGGGCGAGGGAGAGGGAGAGAGAGAGAGAGAGAGAGAGAGAGAGAGAGAGAGAGAGAGAGAGAGAGAGAGAGAGAGAGAGAGAGAGAGAGAGAGAGATTGAGCAGGGTAATACATTTGTGCCTTAATACATATTTATGTCTTTGGTGGAGACTTGCACCTTGAATCCTAAGCAAAGATCATGCCTTAGTGCTCGCTGAACTGAAGTGCTCTCCTTTGCAACTCTTCTTTACACACAATTTACAATGCTCATTTTAATGGCATTACTTTACCCATTTAGATTAGCCTTCACGCTTTCTGTCAACATTTAGATGCTATAAGATTTAAAAGCGTTGTATTTGTTTGGTTTGGGATAGTTTGATTTGTTTCAAAAAACACAATTTGCAGTCTGCTTCAATTTAATTGACATCGTGAAAAACGTCCACGTCGCTGTCACTAGATCTGACTCATGTTACGTAGCGGACACACCCAATGCTAGTTTTGGTGCATCGCTAATTAGCTTTATTTAGTCCTACCTACCAGCCAGACTGCTCAAATAACTAAACTCTCGCTGGGTCATAACTGTCATAAAGTGTGTCATTCAACTGAATCTCAGCAAATTGTAAAAACAAATTAAATAAAATGAAAAGTCCATTAAGTTTCAGAAGGACATAAAATCCTCCACAGCACAGAATTATCAGTCATATGGCCTGGCAGAAATTGGCTATAAAGATGGCGTTTCATGTTTTAAAATTGAGGACCCGAGGATTTGGCAGAACTTTCCTTTAGGCACAAGAGAAAAAAATTAACTGCCGATAAAAGCGTTTCAGAATAAAACGATCTATCTGACTGTCCGAGTGAAAGATGACCTATTTTTAAGCATCACAACATAGTTTATATCAGTTCCATATCATTAAATGTGCAGTATGCTGTTTCATTGCATGCAATTTTGACTGAAAGAGGACAAACAAATGGGTAGTCTGGAAACATTCTCACAGCAGGAACACGCTACTGGGGATAACTCATAACGTTGGCACGACTGCTGGGGTATCGAGATGACACTTAGGGACATCAAGTATATCAACAACAGCTTTTGCCTGAGACTGGGAAGCACTAAGCTGTACATTGAAAACAAAGGAAAACGCAACAAATTTCATTGCAAATAGTGGCACATAACTATTTTTCTTCTTCCTCTCTCTCTCCTCATAAAAAGGAGAATTAAGCATGTGGATGTTTTTGCTTACACTCTTTGATTAATAGTTACAAAACATACCATGATATACAGAAAGAATATATTTTCTAAAACAAAGCATGTCCATAACTATCTGCATTTTTCTTCAGGGTAAATACGTTTGTAATGTAGAGTAATGTCTGTAGGCCAGGATCTCATCATCACAAGAACCATTACATGGCTGCAAAATGTGTTCTATTTATTTAGCACTCCTTGGATTGTTTTTCCATTGATTCAATTCCTTTGTTTTTTTCAATCAAATACAGCTGACAGCATACACAAGCTTTTTTTTTTTTTAGAGCAGAGCCTGACAACTTGTCTACACACATGTCAAACTGTCTGCTGTGTTCCTCTGTCAGGACACACACCGCAGCAGGGCATTGATCACAGTGACAGCTGTGTGTCCCCTCCATCCAAATAACACACACACACATACACACACACACACACACACACACACACACACACACACACACACACACACACACACACACACACACACTCACACAGTTCCCATAGGAGACAGTCATCACAAAAAGTGGAAACTTGTCTACAACACTTTTCTCATTAACTGCCATCTCCTGTGATACCAGAGTGGATGAGATGCAGGAAGAATAACGTCTTAATTTAAAAACAAATTGAATTTCGTACTAAAATGTTAACGGATGTGCCAGAAATGCTGCATAGCTGCAGGTAATTTGTCCAACCCGACCTATGCCTTGAACATTGGTGCTAGCAATTCCTACAGTTGTACCAGCTTTTGCTAATTACTTACAAACCTTCTGTCTGTATTAAAGCAAGTTTGAAACACACTGTGTTTGTTCTCTTGAGCAGTGGTGGGCAGTCAGAAAAGCATCTTTGTTGGCCTAAACAATTTGAGAAGCACTGACCTACATTTACAACCTAAATTCTAATATTTGTTCCATGAAATTTTATAAATTTATTCCCAACTGTTTTCTCTTCATTTCGTAGCGTTTCTCTTGGCTGCACTGCTTTCAGTACGTGTATGTTAGATTTTTTGTCCAATCAGATTTCAGCCTCTATGTGCTGCCATGTCAATCTACTGTAATCTGCCCAGGGCCTTCAAAGTCTGTACTGCTGGCCCTTTTACTATAGAGAATATTACCAATGGGTCTGTTTCTTTAACCAATCAGATTTCATATTCACCTCACAGGGCAGCTAGCTGGCCCAGAATAGCGTCTGCATTTTTCCGTCCTCTGATTGGTTGGTCAGAGGGAAACTGTTACAACCAAGTTCGACTGGCAAAAATCGTGTAGCGCTCTGCACACATTAATACATCTGAGATAGACTTTTTTATGCCAATGGAAGAAGAGAAATTGATTTGGTCTCGGACATACTTAAAAATACATTTTCAAGAAAAGCTAGACATTGTGAGGAGAGGTCGGCCAAACCTAAAGCTAGCTAGCATGTCTCAGCCTGTGAAAGGTTTTGTTTTCCACTTCCAGACCAGTGAATACGAGCGGTATAACTGGCTTACAGACTCTGAGGAGCGGTGCAAATTTTGACTATGCATCTTTGGTGAGTAGGTTGTATTTCATTTAATTTTTTAATGTTTTTCTCATGTTATTAAACAAATATTGATTCTGAGCTGCTCCAGATGATGTAGGTGTCACAGTTACGGTTGTAGTGTAGAGATTTGGAGTTTGCTTTAGTAAAATGTTATTCACCCTCTATATGCCTCTCTCACTGTAATACCACACGTTGTTATATTGCGTTTTTGTATAGTATTGATGGTTTCTATAATTGTGACGTGATAGTGGTGGTATTGAGAGGTGGATTAAGTCGGGTAAGTCCCCACTTAAGGCCCAGGTACCAAATGCTCGGCCCACCACTGCTCTCAAGCAATTTTTGGACAATACTGTACTGCAGGCAGTAGTAAATTCCCTCAAAATTAGAGGTCGACAGGTTTGTCAATTTTGTTGATTAATCGACACCGATAGTTGATTGCTGGAACTATCAGCTATTGGCAAAAATCCATATCAATAGTTTTTCCAGGTTGCTGTTTGCTTTTCCCTCATTATTTATTAATAAAATTAATATATTTAATTTACTGCATTTTTATGATTTAGTACTGTTTTTTTTTATTTATTTATTTATTTTTTATATAAAGTTTGGTACTATTGTATATGGAGCGTTATGTTTGGTTTTTTTATCCCGTGATTAATCAGTTCTAGACAAGTACGATCCAACCTAACTTTCGGTATCGGTAAAATCCACTATGTCGACCACTACTCATAATGGTTAGATAAAGGCTATTAACAAAGAAAAACAGAAATACCATAGAAACCCTAGGAAGTGCATGTCTTTCCTTCAGAAAAATTGCAAAGAAGGCCAAGTTGTTGACTCACAGTACAACAGCTTTAAGCACAGTGGACTAGTGACGTCTGGAAGAAATTTTAAATTCGTCACACAGGGTTTTGTACGCCTTCAAGTAAGAGAAAGGATGTGTGGCACCAACTGCCAAACATATAAATAGAACGCATGATAGTCTAGGGCTCTTTTGCTAGACCGAGAGTTGTCAACTTGCAAAGAGTGCATGGCACCCTGAACCAAACCAACTACCACAGCATTTTGCAGGATCATGCAAGATAATGGCCCCAAAAGATCATGTCCCCAAAACTTCTTCAACAGTATTGGAAAGACCAACCAACATTTGATTTCTGCTCTAGAAAGAATGACATAAATGTTTTGGCTGTTATATATGCAAAAGTGACTATGGTACTTTTGAGAGTCAAAAAGATTTATTCAATTTAATTAAACAAAACAGTTTCCTGACTTCATATTTATGTTCAATTGTTAAGTTGTTCTATGTATTATTAGTACACTGAGCAGAGATGGAAAGTAAGAAGTATAAAAACTTTTTACTTTCCCTCATTAGATTTTTCAAAACAAATTATCCAGACTTAAATTTTTAAACCAGCCTCGTTACTTTAGTTTGAATCGATTTGGTGACATGATCAATATTTTTTCTTCTCACTGTTTTCAGCCTATCAACCAAATTCTTGTCATTGCTTGGCTTTTTTAACCTACCACTGGTGTATCATTTCCTTGCTATAATGCACCACAGATGTAGGCTTGACTATTAAGCCAACAACAAGTAAGGCAGAAGGCAACAAGAAGGCTGGGGTTAACGTGGATGAGACAGAGGGCGTCAGCGATGTAAGCATGACTGAGAACAGACACATTCCTGATCACCTGATCATCATCATCTTTTCTCTACTTGTGTTCTATATGTTGGTTGTTCAGTCTAGATACATTCATTATGTAACAAAATTAGAAATTCTTTTGTATTAATATATTAATATGATGTGAGGTCCAGTTACCAACGTGACACTAAAATAATGACCATACATAATTATTTCTCAGTCTCTTTAGTAGAATACAACCAGAAGATACAGAAGATTTGAATGCAGTATAAAAACAGTTTCTATAGAATAAAGTGGTGAATATTTAGTGTGAACTGTTACATCAGGATTGTAAAAGATATGCTTGAACATTAGATACACATGTTTTATTAGTTTAATTCAAAGGAACTAATAAGCTAATAAGACCAACATTTAATGACATAATTTCATTGAAAATGCCAAAGACCACAGAATGTGACAGACAAAATTAATATTTGTGTATCAGCAAGGCCACTCTGAATGGGAAATCAGCAAACAAACTGGATCAAATTATTATGTCACATTTAAATTCAGGAGAGGTCAGGGACAAAGAAAGGACTGGAAGGCCAAAAAAAAAATTTCTTGTTTTCATCAAGGACCCAATCAGGAATACCAGGAGTTATATTAGTAGAATAGTAAAGTATCTATCTATCTATCTATCTATCTATCTATCTATCTATCTATCTATCTATCTATCTATCTATCTATCTATCTATCTATCTATCTATCTATCTATCTATCTATCTATCTATCTAAACTAATAACAATAGCATGCCTTAGACTATTTTGTTACTCTTATAACAGCAATTACAGTTTTTAACAGCATGTAAGGTTTTATCCATTTATGGGTAAAAGACAGTCAGTGCTATGGAATGGAATGAATAAAAGCCTCTTGACTTGACTTGATGTCCAGAAAACAATTATAGCAGATTTTTTCTGATTTTTATAAATCATGAAAGCAAGCTAAAACTCCTACATATCTGCAGCATTAGCCAGTACAGAGGTACTGGTTTTGAAAGCCAAGCTAACACACACACACACACACACATACACACACACACAGTATCTAAACATGACCTGGCTACACAACACCCACATAGCAGGGTTTATTTATTCTGAGTGTGACTCATTATGTTGTTTTATGAATTTTTTAATTTTAGTTAAAAAAATTTTCATTCTCAGTCTCTCTTTGCTTTCTGAAATCAAGAAATCACACACACACACACACACACACACACACACACACACACACACACACACACACACATGCAAATGTGAAACTAGCAGCTGTGTCTTTGATTTAACACACAGCACTTATACATATATGACCGCATGATCATTTGAGACAGAAAAGTCATGTTGCACTCAGTGAATCATTAGTTGTTGTGTTTCTAAAGGACACTCTCTAAACTGCATGCTTGAAAACGACGTTAAATCAGTGAGTTGTCTACCAATTTGTGTTGCCATGCAACTGAAGTCATAATCACCTTCTTTAATTCTCGCTCTGGGCCTCTCTTATTCCTCACTTGTAGAAATACATCTGATTATGCAAGGATAAAAACTTGCACTCGGCTGGGCTCATTGTCTTAGTGAGATGAAACACTCCGGGGAAAAACATGCTTATGTTTTCTGTCAGCTTGAAAGCAGTCGACTCGCATAAATATGAGAAAACAGGCACTGATGCTGTCATGTTCCTCAGCATGATGCACTTTTGCAAATACAGTATGTCTATTTCTTCTTTCGGTCGACTGACCTAATGTCACGCTTTTTTTTTCAGATAGCGTGGTGATAAAAAATTAAAAATAATAACCTCGCATTTTACATAATGGTACAACAAACCCATCAGGTCTCATTGTGATTGTCCGAACCAATATCTTAGGCTCGTCAAGCAGACGAGCCGTAAAGAGGAAACGACCCCAAGTCTCACGCAGCATACGGTGAAGCCTACAAACATGAAGAGCATCTGATCATTAAATGTGTATCTCCAATCATGCTTTAGTTGTGTATTTCCAAAAAGGTGACCATCAGAAAGAAAAGCATGTAAAAGAAAAAAAAAAAACGTGTTTAGACACAGATTTCTGTTTTTTTTAAATATCATTGTAAAATATCATCATTTTTTACAGACAGATGTTTTCACAAGCTCTCTAAATCATCTTCTAGCCACAGATCCTGCATTCTAAGATAGTCAACTAGCTAATCTAGCAAATAATATTTTATATATTATGAAAGTCAATTATGAATGTTATGCCATTGTAATATTTTCAGTTTATTTTGGATTAGCAAAACCTGTAATGTACTGCTTTATGTACATTACTTTATTAACATTCACACAGTAAATTACACTAAATAGACAAAAGTTTGTGGACTCGATCCTAAGATTAGTATGTAATTTTTGAACATCCAATTCCACATTTGCAGTTATAATAACCTCCACTCTCCTGAGAAGGTGTTCCACAAGATTTTGCAAAGAGCTCATGGAGATTTGTGTTCATTCAGCCACGAGGGTGTTAGTAAAATCAGTTACCGATGTAGGGTGAGGAGGTCTGAGGTGAAGTCGGCATTATAATTCATCCCGAAAGTGTTCGAAAGGGTAGAGGTCAGAGCTCTATAGCAGGCCACTCAAGATCTTCCACTCCAACCCATGTAAACTATATTTTCATGAAGCTCACTTTGTGTACAGGACCATTGTCATGATGTATCCATTGTCGATATATAGAGCATACCGGCCCATGAAAATAATTAACAACAGGATGATGTGATGAAGAAGACAATCTGCTTAAAATTGTCTGATGAAACAAGTTTCCATTATCACTTACATTACAGCATCTATAAACACTTATTCCCTAACCAGTCTCACTCTTTCTCTCTCTCTCTCTTTCTACCTCTCAAACTTCTCAGCCTGTCACGTTAACATACAAAACACAATGTTTAAACACTTCCAGCCTGAAGATTTATTCATGACAGGGAAGTTACAGGTTTGTGTAATAAGACAGTACACCATAGCTAAAACCACTGCATACTCAGAGTGGCTGTGAGGAGTTCTGATCATGAAAGCAGGAAGACATGTCTACTGTTTAAAATAGATATTTATGCATATTTAAAGATGCATACTAGTGTTTTTGAGTTGTTATATAAGCAACTGAAGTGATTTTTTTTTTACTTGATTAATGACAATATATCTAGTTTTACAGATCTTTTTTTTTAAAACAGAATGCTCTTAATATAAGAACTCCACATTGAACATGGTCTTTGCTACAACAACAACAAAAAAATCCACCATTTTTTACACAAAGCCAGCAAAGGAAACAGGATCTTTATTGGGAAGGCGGAAGGTAGTGATGAAGATGGAATCCATATCATATTCATTAAACCTAGATCATTACTTTTGATCATTCTCAGGAGATGAATAAAAATGTGTGTGCATATGTGTGAGGCAGAGGCCATCAGATGCAGACTAAGGGAAAAATGATTGGTCTATAAATCCCAGTTTCTGGGGAAAAAAAAACAGAAGTTGTGTTTTTTTCTCAGAGTGCTGAAAACGAATCCAAAATTACAAAATGCTAAATCTCTAACAGCAATAACATATATTTCCTCATGTGATGCCATATGAGTTTTTCCATGTGATTATGTGAGGAATAATATGTGAAGGTGTATTTCACCAGCACTGGTTTGCCCTGAATATAAAAATTTAAATATTAAATAAGTATATTGCGCATCATGTGAACAAAAAATATTCAGGGAAGAAAAATAACTTAAAAAAAAAGATCACCGACATGTGAAATGAAAATTTTATAAGAAATGAAGCAGGTAAAATGGAAAATAAATTATTGATGTGAAAAGAATCACTGGATATGAATATAATTTATCTTTCTAATGATCACATCGAAACAATACAATCACATGCGGTCCAGATGAAATAAAAAACATCCATGAGCCGAAGTGTGAAAAATGAACATGTATCAACAAGAAACAAGCAAAATGGTAAAAAGCTCAGGTGTTAAGGCTCTGGTTTAGGGACCAGAAGCGATTGGCGGGGATTTAAATCCCAGTATTGCCATTTATGGGCCCTTGAGCAAGGCCCTTAACCCTCTGCACTCCAATGGTGATGTATCATGACTGACCCTAGTTTCCTAACATCAGTGGGATATGTAAAGGAAGAATTTCACTTTGCGGTAAAGTATGATAAAGTAAAAAGCCATATCATATGCAATATAAGTGAAAAATGAACTTGCAAGGAACAAGGTGTGAAACCTAACACGTGTCTACAAACCCCACGTGTCAAGTGTATATGCATAAGTCCATGCCTTTCTCTCGCTCTCACCCACACACACACACACACACACACACACACACACACACACACACACACACACACACACGTTCCTCCTTATGTTCCTCCATCTGGTTCTGCTTTAATTACGGAATGTAATGACGTTTGGACTCCGGCTTTGCATTAGTCATTAAATAGCCGGTATGGAGGACCGCAGCATCACCGCTCCCGCATGCACCCTGCTCCATCTTCATCACCACCACCGACAGCAGCGCATTCATCTGCGCCTGCGCCAATCACACGCCAATCACTTTCTATTAGTACAGCATTTCTCCAAGTGAAGGACGAAGCAGCAGCTCAGCAGATCCGCTCACAGAACCCGTGTCTCCAAAGACAGATTGCACAGCATCAGATCTTAGGAAGATGTGTGATGAAACGCTGAAAGGTTCACCCTTACTCAATCTCATACAATTGGCTTTACTATTTCATCAGCCAATGTCCTTCAGTAACGACTTTGAAACATTAACTAATTTAAACATTTATTTTCATATTATTCAAGGATTATAATGTTATACTTGAAACCCATTAGGTAAAATTCTTGCTCGATTTTCAGATCAGAACTAAATGGAATAAGGAACTAAAAAAAAAAGATTATTACAAGGCAAAAAAAACTCATGAAATAAAAAAAGTTTTTTAAAAGGTAGAAACAGAAACCTGAGTTAAAGCTAAATTGATGGTATGTTATATATCAAGAGTAGATTTATTAAATTTGTTTGTAAAATAAATTATTTCCTTAAAAAACAGCCAGGTTCTTAAGAGCTGTTAAATCTGAAACACAAGTTGGTGCTGCCCTCTACTGGTTTAATTAATAATAAATACAATTTTATATTTTTTAAACTCTATTAGTTTCTTATTCAATCTTAATACACACACACACACACACAAACACACACACACACACACACACACACACACACACACACACACATAAAATAATTTACTTTTTTCTCTTTTCATGATCTTTAGAATGCTTTCTGTCAACTTCCTGTGAACTAAATGTTTCATAATCGCATTAAGCGAAAAAAAAAAGATATTTCAAGCAGAACATCATCATTTTAAGTATTTTACATAATAAGTATACACATTATAATAAGTATATTGATTTATTTGATAGAGAAGAGCTGTGGTCTTTATTTAATAGAAAAGAGCAAACTGCAGAGGTTTTTATGGGACTGCATAAATAATAACCAGAGTAAAGATTACAATTTGAACATGTTGAAAACATTAATATTGTCATCTTGTAGTCAGATTCATAATTTGCCATTTAATGACAACACAGTTAATCATTAATATAATGCAGTTTCTAATCTACACTCTGTTACTTCTTCATTTATGTCATGTAGCAGATGACTTTGTACAAAAAATTTATACAACTGAACAGTTGAGGGTGAAGCCCTGCTTAAGTGACCAGCAGTAGCACTGGGATTTAAACTCACAAGCTTTCAATCAGTAGGCCAACATCTTAACCAATGAGCTGCCATGTTCCACTCCTGGGACATGACCGTGACTTATATGATGTCCAAGCTTATAACATGACCTTATCCAGATGTCTTTATCTGTCTGTAGTTTATTTAAAAAAATGTTAAACTAGCCTAAAGTTTGGACGTGTGCCACCGTTTAAATATGTTATGTATCCGACACCAATGTTAATATGTAAAACTTTCCTTATTTTATCCTTTCGGTTATATTTGTTGCAGTCTTTGGAAAATGTTTGGTTAATGTGCATATTACAGTAAGATGTTAGACACTGTAAACTTTGCGCATTAGCATGCAGGTGGAAAACAACAAAACAAACATATTTTGACACAATTATGCATTTGTACATGTAAAAAAAAATCAATTCTAAGTATCAGTTAACACCACACTTAAAATCAAATTGTATAATTGATGTGATTTACAGTAAAATACACTATATGGACAAAAGATTTGGGACTTTTCCAGCCATACTGTATGCAGTTCTTCCCCAAACTGTTAGCACAAAGTTGGAGGAACACAGTTGTATAAATAAATTGCATTTAATTTGTTCAATTCAATTCAATTCATTTAAATTCAATTCCGTTTTATTGTATACCACTTTTAACAATGGACATTGTCCTAAAGCGGCTTTACAGAGATAAAGAGGTTATAAAGTTGGAATGTATAAGTTTATTGCCTATAAGTTGTTGTTTATAAGTTTATCCATAATGAACGAGTCAGTGACGACTGAGGCAAGGAAGAACTCCCTCAGATCGTATGGGGAAGAAACCTAGGGAGGAACCAGACTTAAAAGATTCATCCTCCATCTTCATCTGGAAGATACTGACTGCCCATTCACTGTAAACAGCATTTCTTTAGAAGTAGAATAAAAATTTCCCTTTGCTTGAATTAATAGACCCAACCCTGTTTCATCATGACAATGCCCCATTCCCTGTACACAAAGATATGTGGCTAAATGAACACTCCAAAATCTGGTGGATCTTCTTCCTAGAGGTTATTATAACAGCTAATAGAAACTTATGTGGAATGGGAAAAACTATTCCAATCAATGTTTGGGTGTCCACAAACGTTTGTTTATATCAAAGCGTATGCACTACTCATATGCTATAAGACCGACAGTACCCACAATAAACACTAGGGGGAGTCAGAGTTAAAATAATTACGTTCTTTCTTCTTTATTGTTCTTTATGTCGTCTAGACATGACCACACTGCAGTCACTGCTATTAGAACAGTTACACTGTCTTGCGTATCGAGTCTGTGTCTCATATTTATAATAAAATGCAATAAAATGTTTTTTTTCTCAGTTTTACAAATAGTGTCCTTGGCCTAAAGGGTGATCTAGATAACAAATATTGAAATATTTTTACCTAAAATCTTAGATATTAGCTTTAAAACACATACAGTGCTTTAATAATGTATTTTCAGATGTGCTCATCTTTTATAAACCTAAACTAACCATGTAGATGAATGATGTAACATAATGGGGCGGCCATGTTGGAACTCCAGACACCTTAGCACAATTTGCTATCTTTAAATTAGGATTAAAATAAGAATTGTGCTAAGATGATTGCATGATTATAGTCAATGATAGCGTAGTTCCACTTTGTTTAAAACATAATATTAGTAAAACTGGAATTAAATATATAAAGATTAAAGTCTATAGCCATGGTTTTGAGGTGAGACGTCTTAGTTTGCTAGCTATATAATCCTTCAGTGCAAAACTACAAAAATAAAGGCTCGACTGCAAACACTGAGCAGCACTAGCATTTCATATTCTTAAAAAAATAATAATTAGGCATAAAGTTTTAACAACAGGGTTTCTCAATTGCACACTGAACTGTTACAGGTACTGCTTACAGGTACTTTTTGATCTAGATTTGGAATTCTCTAGAAAAGGGAGATACTGTGGCAAAGTAACGTACAGTGAAAGGCACAAACTGATGCTTTTATAATGTCTTAAATATGTTTAATAAAAGTAATAATAATAATAATAATAGTAATAATAATAATAATAATAATAATAATAATAATAATAATAATAATAATAATAATAATAGTAATAGTAATAATAATAATATTAATAAGAAGAAGAAGAAGAAGAAGAAGAAGAAGAAGAAGAAGATAATGATGAAAGCACAATGACAAAAATTTCTGCCAGTAAGACAATCCATACACATTTTGAAAAATTTGTTTTAATCAAAGTTACTTCATTTCAATGCTACTGTTCAAGAATGTTAGCACCGGTCTTGGTTTTTCACTTCTTTGCCAAAACATCTGTGAGATTTGACCGAGCAAAATAATTCCCTTCTACTCAAGATCCATAATTTTCCTTTTTTTAATGGCTGTTTATGAGAAATAGTTTGAAATTACACTGAAATGTATAGATGGAATATTATAAACAAGGCTTCTTTCTTTTGAGGCTTCATTGGAAAGTTGACGGGTTCCAAAGATGTTAACAATTTTGTAACTGACTTTAAACTGATCTCTTCATAACGTCTTTTTATTGTAACTACATTATCCAGGTTGCTTCAAAGCCAAAATTTGGACATTAAACACTATGTAAGCAACTATGTTTAAGAAAAAAGAAACCGTAAAATAAATAGATATACATCCTTAATAAAGCATTTTTTTACTAACTTGAGGGATCTTAATGGTCTATTCGGGAATGAGCTAGTATTAAGAAATAAAAAGGGAACAATTAATGCTTTAAGTTCTTTATAAAAGTTTTATAAGAAAGCTAAGCCAAAGAACCTTGGAGGATTAAAAGTGGTAGAGGTCAAATCTAATTTCACAGCACTTATGGACTCTTTTGGGACTAGTCTTTTTAGTTATGTTGGAGAATACTCAGGGCACTTGTGAAATATCCATTTGGTTAGAAGTTGCTTGTACTGAAGCCCAAATGATAATATCTTTTAAAGATATGTGGCCTATATAGTGAATAAATTGTACTTTTAGGACACAACCATGGTAGGTATTATGTCTTTTTATTGTATATTGGCTTCTGTTCCTTTTAGTAGTGGTGTGCTAGGAAACATTTAGAAACACCCAGAAAAAAAAGCAATGCAAATGACGCTTTGTTTATAAGTAAAATGAGTTTGGACGGGACGTTTAGTGGTCTGCATTTGCCTCATAAACCCCACCATTAACTCCGCTCACATCCACTCATTCAGTAAAGCTGCTATGGCAACACAAACTTAATAAAAAAATGATTATGTAGACCAACAGCCTTTAGGAAGGATTTATGCAACAGGGCATGTAAGTCAACCCCAGAATTATTGGCACCCTCTTGATCCACAAAACTATTTTCAAACTTAAGTGGTATTAATATTTTCTGCATCATATGAACCCTTACAATTGATATCCTCTAATAGCTAAATATGATAACAGGACTAATCTTTGTTCTTGGTTTAAAAAAAAAAAAAAAAAGAATATTTCCCAAATAGAAGTGATTATACATGTGTGACATCATACTTGGTTAAATGTACCTAGATCAATAAAAATATATATTCTGAATATTATTTAGGTGTGTCAATAATTTGTTTTCGAACGAAGATTGTACTATTAGAGTGGAAAATATAATCATTCCATTGTTAATAGTTCTGAAAGCAAGTGTACATCTGCATGCATTTTTTGCTGAAAGTTTAGCTGAGAAGTTTCTTTCATTCACGCTGGCGTACGAGTGACCTTTATGAACGTGCGAATATACGCAGAAATTTAACACCTCATTCCTAACCGGAGGTCAGAGAGCCCTTACACCAATATGCTTAAGTAGAGGCAATTAGACACGTACTCTAATCTCCAGCTGCCTTCTGGCCTGCATGTTATAAACGCTCCCCTGTTCGGACTTTCGTATCACACACCAAGGCCGACTTGTGTGAAAGAGGCTCTGTGCTATAATGTGAAAGGTGCCGCTGTGTGAAGAGCGTTCGGAGCAGCGATCAGACCAGCGACGCCGCGCTACCTGTTCTACAGCGACCGACATGTTGTGCACGACAGACAATGGGGCATAGCCAGCTGTGGGGGCCATCTTTGTTGAGGGAGCCTTAATTATTGCAGAGAGGGGTTGGAAAAAAATCAAGCCGGGGAATAAATCAATAAATCATCTGCGGCCTTGCTGTCTGAGAATCGGATAGTGGAGGTGAATTGAAATCAATAGCTGTTTAATCAAGCCTTTCAGGTTTTGTGTACATATGCACAATGAAAAAACATCCTAGGCGAATCCTTCTGCTCTGCAAAAAAATCGGCAAGGTGACGGACGTGTGTCATGGCTCTCTGGCATTCCAAATGTGGGGTCAACGAGTTTATTGCATGTAGGGCAGTACATATGAATAAGCAGACACTACAGGAAGAAGAGAACACACGCTGAGCCTCCTTTGTCAAAGCGAATCTCGCTCCCTCTTCTTTCGCTTGCAGCTGTTTACTTTGGACTCGCTGCTCATGGGTTGGGTTTTGTAACTCGAAGGAGCCGAGCTGTTTGGCTTTGCGCAGATGATAGTTTGCTTTATTGTTCCTCTTTTCTTTCCACAGGAGATCCCTCGGGGCTGAACTTCAGACAAAAAGTCAGCAGATTCACGATAACGTGTACAAGCAAAGAGTTTTTTGTTTTACTCAAGCAGACCTCCGTATACACACACACACACACACACACACACAGACATGCCACCCACCCTTTTCCGAATTAAAAGTCCCCTTTTGTGTGGATCTGGTTTCCCAGGCCTGCGCATCCACAAGGGTCCTCGGGTTCAAAACCACAACTCGGGCCTGCAACAACACTGTAGAAAGCAGCCCCCTTACAGAGAAGAGCAGTGAGATATCAGTGCACTGCAAGCATGAAGCCTGAACAAACAGACCACTGAAGAGGAAAGGGGGCTTTCACAAACTCATTGACATTACACAGTGGCCTTTAGATTATCTCCTGTGAAAATTAGATGCTAAACTAGAACCACGGTTTTAAAAAAAAAAATCGCTGCTGAGTCACAGTGCTTTGGTAATTTATTAAGGTCATGCGGCATTAAAGGAGCAGGATTCTGTCTCTGAAAAGGCTTTCTGACCTTGACGTTCCCCCTATTTTTCTCGTCTTTTAAAACCAGACCGAGGCTCACAATAGCTTCACCAGTTCTGAGCTTTAGTGTCCCGTATAACAATGCCTGGCTTTGATATCTTTTCGGAGGATGAGAGATAATTTTGTTTAGAAATGACCTCGGACACGGCGTATCGCCCACGTTTATGCCAGTATTTCGGTTTCACATCTGTATTTGAGACTTTTCCAAATCATTTAATGGTGCATTCTATCAATAAAAATCCCCACATATACAGTAAATGGGTGAAAGGACAACTCAGAAAATGAGACATTTGGATTTCCTTAATCTGAAGCAAAACCGTGTGAAAGAAACAAGGCGGTGACCCCAAGAAATTCATTCAGGGAAAAATCCAGTTTCAAGACACTGAAGGTTGGACATGATGCCAGTGGGTAAATTTGATTTCTAGCCATTTTTAATCGGATTACACACCAGCTAGTGTTAGCCTTGCATTGCCTTTTGATCTGTTCTGTAATTAGGTGTTTTGTTGGACCAGTGATCTTAGGAGCGTAGATACTTCAGAACCGTAGTTAAGAACCATCAATCTAGGAATAAATCATAGATTGGATACTGGTTTTTTGGTAGATAACTTTGTAAATTTTGGTTTCAATGAAGAACAAATAGTTACAGCAAAGATTTTCATCAGTCTGTAGATTTGAGAGATAAAGAGAAATAGGTATAATAGCTCTGAAATATCAAGTCTTCCTTTTAATCTTTGATTCCGTAGCAAGAATTGTTTCCTTCTGGGAAACTTTCTTCTGAATTCATTTCACAATTTAAGTAGATTTCAGTGTTTTCTACTTTGAGTGAAGATTTTGATGCAGTACATGAACAAGTTGTACTTTTACTTGAGCAAATAGTTAAGGGACTTGAATTACCTTTACGTCTAGCTACGCCCAAAATATCAGATCACTGATTTATATGAATTCTGAAACACGTAATTGGGATGCTGAAGATAGTTTCGGTGGAAGGAGACATTAGACTTGGCTCACAGCTCAAGTCTGGATGACTGCTGATTCATAGTGCTAACTCAGCGTCTGCAATACATTCAGGTTAAAACTATGCAGCGTTAAATGAGCAGGACTCAGCCATAAATTATAATTGATGAGCTGAAATCTTGAGACTCCCTGTTTTGTTGTGTTTTCTTATAAGTTTCTTAGGTACGTCTAGACCTCCGAGGAACATTTACATATGCGACATCCATAAACGAACATTAAAAAGGACTTACTCCTTAAAAGCCCCCAGCGAACCAGATTATGTGTCTAATATAATGTAGATCTTCACTTTGCTACTGTGTATTTTCTAAATTTTTGAGAGTCTGGTTTTTAGATACACTGGAGTGAATGCAGAGACGACGTCCACCACGTTTATCTTTCTTATCTACTAAAGATTGTAAAGATGAACTCCATAAGCTAACGGGAATGAGGCTACGAGACGTATTTCAGTGATTTCTCCCCAGGAGTTTGGTTTGAGTAATACACAGACAGGGAGATGTGTGTGGAGTTAATAGGAGCGGGCTGGTGAGGGACAGCACGACTGCCTAAGCCCCTCTGCTTTGTTCCCACATTGCAAGGTTAACGATTTTCCGTCCTGGGTGGCTGAATTAGAATTCAGCTCCCGTCCTCGGCACTGAGACGCTGTCTGCTGCCTTCCCAGCAGCCTCGGCGCACGGTGACAGGGAGATGGATGATATCTGCAGCATGGGCCGCTCCGCTTGGGAGGAGGGGGAGAGGGTGCACTGAGTGCACTCTCTCTCTCTCTCTCCCTCTCTCTCTCTCTCTCTCTCTCTCTCTCTCTCTCTCACACACACACACACACACACACACACACCCAAGTTGTGCACATAGCCAGACAGTCGCATATATGACAGCACATACACAGGCACACTGTCATGCACACATGAAAGCACACACACACACACACACACACACACACACACACACAGATGCAAAAACACAAAGCAGAACGGACAGTCATGCGTTTTGATGTAGACGTATGTACACACATGACAGCATGGACACACAACACAGCACGACATTTTTATGCAGGTGTGCACACTAACACATATTCACACACTAGAACATACACAATAATGCACAGTTTAGTAGCGCACACACACACTTCAGTACATACATACAATAATGCACACACAGGCTACTCTAGTCCCATGTATAAAGTAATGCACACACAGAAACATACACACATACATCAGGATATGCCGTTTATGCAAATGCAAAACGTTAAAGTCCAATAGATATATTGTGTCACAAAACACACACGCTTGCATTAGGACAAACATATGCACACACAAAGCACACTGTTTATTAACACACACACAACCAGGCATCTTTGCTTCCTGAATTATAAGCATGTACATTCTGCCTGTGTATACTTATGCACATACGCACACATATATACACAAAGTTTGTTGATTTGTATACACAAACAGACACACATATGTTTTAGGTATAATATATACTTTCAGAAATGATGCACACTGCACTGTACCGTTGAAGGGCCCTGCTTCTTTAAATATATATTTTTTCCCAGACATTTTTATGTAGTGTAATCTAAAACAAGTTTTAAATTATAGTACCATTTATTTTTAAAGCTGCAATATATATATAATCTGTTTGTCTTTGACTCAGACTCTTTGATGTGGGAAATGTACAGGTCTGTATCTGTATATCTCAGGGCAGATTGTTCTCTCAATATGAATTTTCATCATTAGCATTAGCATTGGAAGGTTTAAAGGTCCCAATTTTAAGACACTGTGAAAATGGGGAGCTTTATTGTGTTTGTATGTGTTTAAGATATATCTGTTACGACGGACACGAGTTTTGATTAGATTAGATTCGCTAAGTGGTGGTTTGTATGAATGAGTGCACTGGTGGGTAACGCAATACGTGCATAAACAACAAACATCGACACATTAAAACAGACAACAAATAATACTTTCTTTTATACTTTATTGATCATTTTGCATGTTTAAAGACACTGATATTGTATAAAATGTTTTTTTTTAAATGTCATTTATTAGCTTTACATTAGCATATATATATATATATATATATATATATATATATATATATATATATATATATATATATATATATATATATATATATATATGCAAAATAATAACTCACATTGTGACTGTGTGTGTGTGTTTGTGTGTTTATGTGAGTGTGTATTTTATCATCTTGTTCCTTACAAGGGTAGGAACATCTGGCATTTTTAATCATGTGGAGACAATATTTGGTCCTCATTGGACAGTGTGTGTGTGTGTGTGTGTGTGTGTGTCAGTGTGTGTGTGTGTGTGTGTGTGTGTTGACCTCAACCACCTCTTGCCTTCTCTTTAATAAGATGAATGAATCTTCTGTATATGCAGAACTCACCATTTGTGCATTCCATACCACACACATACAGAGCATCTACCATGTGACTTACACACACACACACACACACACACACACACGCATTGCCGCAGGTGAACGAGGTAGCTCTACATGACTTATGGATGGCTGCAGTGGAAAAGCCTTTATGTCGCTCTGGATGACTTCTGGGGAAAGTCACAGACTTCGTTCAGTAGCTCACTCTGCTTTACCTCAGGACAAATTGTCCTAGCGGAATTTTTATCAGCACTTAAGGTGGACCAAACCTGGAATTAAATGAAAAAATGAATGAATAAATAAATAATAGTAACCATCATCATTATCATGCAAAAACATTGTTCGTTTAAGTTTACATCATCCTATACAATAATCCTGATCAAGCTCTTCCTATGCAGATACAATCGTGTTACTATCATTAGGAGCATAACTATTAATGAAGCTAATTATTGTATTGCCCCCACACAAATCTAAAACTCTTATCTTAACCCCAGTAATCAAATGAAAACATCTTATCTCTTTTGTTGTTTTTTACTTTTTTGTAAAACAGCATAGAGACCAGACAGACGTCCCCACAAGGTCAAACCTGACAGATTTCCAATTCTTGTGCATGCATACGTTTTGAATTTGAAGCATGTCCACGTGTATAAATTATAAAACACACTCACACACACACACACTTTATTCCTCAAATATTTACTCTTCAGTTCTTTTTACCTGTATGCTGCACAAGGTGACTTCTTAACTTTCTACTCCCGAAAAAAAACATGAACAGGATGCAAGTTAATAAGACAATAACAAGAAAAGGCAGATCTCTTTCCCTGTTCACTGTTCACTGTGTGTGTGTGTGTGTGTGTGTGTGTGTGTGCGCAGAGTTCACTTGAGGATGCAGGAAAGCAGATGTACGAGTTTTCCCCTGCCAAAGCTCTCTGTGAGTTCTAGTACAAAGGAAGACCGCAAACTGAGTATTGTAAAAGGAAGACCGCAAACTGAGTATTGTAGGTACGCGCGCGCGTGTGTGTGTGTGGGTGTCACACTCTTCTCCCTCACAGAACTTCACTAAAGTTCCAACGTTAAGCTGCCAATCACACACCGGTCACACTCGATTTACACAACCGCAAACAAAGGTTTGCTCAAGGGAAGGATTTCAGCAATATAATCAAATAGTGCGTGTGTGTGTGTGTGTGTGTGTGTGTGTGTGTGTGTGTGTGTGTGTGTGTGTGTGAAAAAGTGTCCCAACAGAAAGTTAGGGCAGGTGCACTGTTAGATATGTTGCCACTGGATATTGGGCTAAAAGTAATGCCAGCTGCGTATCGTAACAGAGCTGTGGCCACTGGAAAGGCCGAGCTGTGAGACAGAGCCTAATTATCCTCTACAGTGAGAGAGAGAGAGAGAGAGAGAGAGAGAGAGAGAGAGAGAGAGAGAGAGAGAGAGAGAGAGAGAGAGAGAGAGAGAGAAAGCCAGTCGCAGTTCAATAACTCCGACCAGATAGCACGTTTCCCTGGCAACACCTCCAAAGCAGCTCTGCAGAGATCCCAGAGAGAGAGAGAGAGAGAGAGAGAGAAAGGGGAGGGTGTAAAAGAGGAAGGAAGGAAAGCAGGAAGGACGGAAGGAGGAGACAGACAATGTTGGGGTGGGAGGCAGTTTTGGGTGAGTGACACTTGTGCTCAGCAAAAACATGAAAGACTCTTAACACACACAAACGGGAGTCTAGCTGAGACCATACACAGGTATACAAACTTTTTTAACCAGGCAATTTATGTGCACACACTCTAAATACATGGAAGTACAGTCAAGAAGGCGTGTCCTCTGTGTACAATAATTCAGTGAAGGAGGCGTGTCCTTTGTATTTATTAGCAAAATGAAGGAGGCATGTCCTCTGTATCTATGAGTGAAGGAGGTGTGTCCTCTGTATCAATCAGCAAAATGAAGGAGGTGTGCCCTCTGTGTCTATGAGTGAAGGAGGCGTGTCCTCTGTATTTGTCAGTACAGTGAAGGAGGCATGACCTTTGTGTCTATGAGTGAAGGAGGCGTGTCCTCTGTATTTGTCAGTACAGTGAAGGAGGCATGACCTCTGTGTCTATGAGTGAAGGAGGCGTGTCCTCTGTATTTGTCAGTACAGTGAAGGAGGCATGACCACTTTGTCTATGAGTGAAGGAGGCGTGTCCTCTGTATTTGTCAGTACAGTGAAGGAGGCATGACCTCTGTGTCTATGAGTGAAGGAGGCGTGTCCTCTGTATTTATCAGTACAGTGAAGGAGGCATGACCTCTGTGTCTATGAGTGAAGGAGTCGTGTCCTCTGTATTTATCAGTTATGTGAAGTAGGCGTGTCCTCTGTATTGATCAGTCAAGTGAAGGAGGCGTGTCCTCTGTATTTATCAGTACAGTGAGGGAGGCGTGTATTCTGTGTCTATAAGTACAATGAGAGAAGTGTGTCCTTTGTGTCTATTATTAAAGTGAAGGAGGCATGTCCTCTGTATTTATTAGTACAGTAAGGGAGGCATGTCCTCTGTATTTATCAGTACAGTAAGGGAGGCGTGTATTCTGTGTCTATCATTAAAGTGAAGGAGGCGTGTCCTCTGTATTTATCAGTAGAGTAAAGGAGGCGTGTTCTGTGTCTATAAGTACCATGATGGAGGTGTGTCCTTTGTGTCTATTATTAAAGTGAAGGAGGCATGTTCTCTGTATTTATCAGTACAGTGAAGAAGGCGTGTCCTCTGTATTTATCAGTACAGTGAAAGAGGCGTGTCCTCTGTATTGATCAGTCAAGTAAAGGAGGTGTGTCTTCTGTATTTATCAGTACAGTAAAGGAGGTGTGTCCTCTGTATTTATCAGTACAGTGAAGGAGGCGTGTCCTCTGTATTGATCAGTCAAGTGAAGGAGGTGTGTCCTCTGTATTTATCAGTACAGTGAAGAAGGCGTGTCCTCTGTATTTA